>NC_056576.1:7459802-7572302 GCF_018340385.1 Cyprinus carpio | reverse complement strand
GAGCAAATGCTTCAGTTAAGTGTGTTGTAAAACCACTAAGACAGATGTGAAGATAATAAAAATGTCAAGTGAACACGCTGCAGCTTCAATATTTAGCCTGCTCTGAACAGATAAGATCAAATAAAAGATTTCAGATATTTTTTGGTTAGTCACTACATGCTTGTAATCAGTTTTAATATTTGCTGAAGTATACACAGATGTGACAGACCTGATCTCAAATGAAAAAAACAAAAAAAAAAAAAAAAAAACACACGGTCAGTAGTTAAAACATACTGACATTTTACAGGGTGGCCATACCTTCTGAGAAAGACATTTCCATAAATTCTTCAGTAATTTAAGATTATGCAGGTATGTAAAAAACATTTTGCAGACTGCTATCACAGTGAACAACTTTTAGCTAAATAATTTAAATCTGAGCATAAAAAAAGTTTTATTCTTCAACATTGTTTATTTGTGGTGTTTTTTTTTTCAGAATATTTTACTATATTCAATAAGACATTTTTTGACAATTAATGATAAAACTGAAATCTGCATTACCTGCATTTCTAAAAAATAGAAACTTTAAAAAAAAAAAGTTGACAATAGAAATTTAAAATTTATTTTTAAGATTTCACTTTTTTCCAAAAAAAAAATTTATCTCTTATATTTCCAGGTTTTAATGGCTGTGGCAACCTTGAGTTTAATAAAAATAAGTGTATTTTGTCATGAACTAATCACAATACTAGACATATGTGACAAAAAAAAAAAAAGTTTATTTGCTCTGAGAAATAAATGATCATATACCAAACTCAATATTAACCCCAATTATGCATTTATTTATAATTTTGTCTTTTTTTATACATTTTAAATTTAAAAAATATAAACTAATTCAGTTAATTTCACCTGATTACTATTCCAGCAAAAAAAAAAAACTTCACAGAAAACCAGTGCAGCTCATAAGAAACTGGGATCTATAGCATTTGCAATGCATATTTATTTATATCTATGTCCCATTTATAAATATCTTTAAACCGTATTTTAGCAGCAGTAGTATAAGTAGACCCTCCTGTACTTTTGCCAAGAAGTGGGTGTATTTCCAGTGACTGGTGAATGATGTGTTCAGTCACTGCTGTCGTCACCCACCACCATGTGGCTGTACTTCTTCTGCTGTTGCTCCTTAAACGATTCCTTCACCTTTGCCCTCTTCAGACCTCCATCCCTGTGAGACACACAAAGTAATAAACCTTTAACTTAAATTCAATCACTGTAGCAAGACAGCTGAAGACAAACCCATTTACACACCAGGCCAAGTCCACTAAACCTCCTTGTTGTGCAATGGTTGATTTCACCCTGTTGGCGAACTGCACAGCATCCTCTCCTTCCTGTGCGCACAGGAAATGAGTCAGTGAGGGCGTAATCAGTCACATTACACTATTTTTCACTTCACAGCTCGAGCTCTCACCTCCTGTGTCATTGGAGGCAGATACCAGACGTTGCAGACTATGGCCCAGCTCGTCATCATCCGCAGCAGATAGCTCACCATGCTATATTTACTGCTGTTCCAGAAAGCATCTCCAAACTGAGGGTCATACTATATATAACACACACACACACACTGCATGAGGGTCATAATAGGTCAGTATACAAACACACACACTATGAAGATCACTGCAACATGGGACCAAACACAGTACTCTGTATATTACTGATTTGTTTTAAATTGTATGTTATTTAATGATAATTAAATTAAAATTTAACTAATTAATTTTATTTATTTTTTGAAAATTATTTTTATTGATTATCAATTTAAACAGTTGCTACAGGAAATATTTTAAAAATAATTATATATCTAAAATAATTTAAAGAATATATTACAATTAAAATATAAAGTATTTATATTTTATATATTTAAAGTATAATATTTTTATGTATATATTACAATTAAAATATAACACACACACACACACACACACACACACACACACACACACACATACTATTGGCCAAAGGTTTGGACTGGAGTAATTAATATTTTTTAATTTTTTAAGTCTTTTATGCTCACCAAAGCTGCATTTATTTGATCAAAAATATAATAAAAACTGTAATATTATGAAATATTATTAGAATTTCAAATAACTGTTTTCTATTTGAATATATTTTAATATGTATTTTATTCCTGTGATGCAAAGCTGAATTTTCAGCATCATTACTCGTCTTCAGTGTCACATGATCCTTCAGAAATCATTCTAATGTGCTGATTTACTACTCAAGAAACATTTCTTAATTTAATCAATGGTTTAATCAATGTTGAAAACAGTTTTGTAGAAACTACAATACCATTTAAAAGTGTTGGGTAATTTATTTATTTATTTAAGTAATTTATACTTTTATTCAGCAAGGATGCAATAAAATGATTAAAATAAATTGTTTGATGGTGTAAGTTGAGTTAATTGTGTTGTTAAAGAAATATATATATTTCAAATAAGGGCTGTTCAATTATCTTTCTATTATCTTTTCATCAACAAATCTTGAAAAATGCGTCATGGTTTCCAGAAAAATATTTAGCATCAACACTGATGATAAAACAAAAAATATTATTAATAACTGAGCACCCATTTTAAGAAAATCCACATATTAGAATGATGAGTGAAGCATCATTGAATAAATTCCATTATAAAATATATTAAAAATAAATAAAATATTTTAAATTGTAATAATATTTCAAAATATTATTACAGTATTTCTGATCAAATAAATGCAGCGCAACAGAGAATCATTATCATCATTCACATTGCAACTTACTACATTGCATTTTTCAGGTCAACGAGAATTGTGAAAATCACCCTGTCACCTTACACTTTACTTTATAACAGGTAATGTGCATAAAAGACAAGTACTGATATCTTACCTTTATAGCCACGGGGTATATAGTTCCTCCGATTTCAAAACTTCCCTTTTTAAACATCATTACTGATGTATTATTGATGCAAGTTCCTGCAGGGGCAACCAGGTGCAAGTATTAAACTTCAACCATTAAACTTTAAGAACAATGCTGTGGAGCAGGACCTGAAATACGACTGAAACCGTATCTCGGTATGCACTTACCCTCAGGGAAGATGAGTATTGGCAGCTTTGTTTTGTTATTTACGTGATCTCTTAACCTGTGGAGGATGAGAAAACAACAAAGATGAACAGACCAGTGTGATATGATGAAAGACAGTATGTGGAAGAGATGGAAAAATTGCCCCAACTGAACAAATCACAACATATATATATATATATATTAGTGCTGTCAAACGATTAATCACATCCAAAATAAAAGTTTTTTTTGTCAAAGTATTTTTTTTTTTTGTGTTTTTTTTTTTTTTTGTATATATAAATACACACCCATGCATGTATATATTTAAGGAAAATGTTACGTTTATATATTAAATATATTTATATGAATATAAATATATACATGTAAATGCATGTAAATATTTTCAAAAAAAAAACTGTATGTGTGTGTGTATTTATAAATACATAATAAATATACATAGTACACACAGATATATTATGCAAATAAAAACTTATTTTGGATGTGATTAATCGTTTGACAGTTTTATAGTATATATATATTTTATGATTAATCGTTTGACAGTTTTATAGTATATATATATATACTGTATATAAAATTTACAGGCAGAGTTCTACAGAAATTAATAGGAAGTGAGGGATAAAGTCTGGATTTCCTAAGAAAAAAAACTACATAATGAACATTTAATATTTTAATTCATTTTCTTTATTATTCTAGATTAAAATGTAGTGCTGATGAATGACAGATGGATTATATTCAGACAAAAATCAAGTATTTTAAAATGAAATTTTAAACATCTCAACATTTCCCTAAAACTATAAAAATAGAAATATTTTATATTTATCTTTAGATTACAGGCAGAAGAGATTACTGAAATTAATAGAAAGTGAGGGATAAATTCTGGATTTCTTCAGAAAAAAAAAACCTTACATAATCCTTGATATTTTAATGAATTTTCTGTTTTATTCTAGAATAAAATGTAACGGTTATGAATGGCAAATGGATGAAATTTGGCAAAAAGCCAAATATTTTAAAATGATTTTAACATTTATTTTAACATTTTCCTAAGCCTATAAAAAATATAATACTTTTATATTAATTTTTAGTTAATTAATTAATTTGAATTGTGATTACATTTACAGGCAGATTAATAATAAAATTGAAAGTGAGGGATAAATTCAGGGGGAAAAAACATACATAAAAACTTGATATTTGAATTAATTTTCTTTTTTTATTCTAGATTTAAATATAGTGGTGATGAATGGCAAACAGATTATATTCAGGCAAAAAAAAAAATAATTTGAACATTTTTCTTGCATTACAAACTGAACAGAGTTAAACCTGCCATGTAAGCTGACTAAGTTTTAATTGGCTACTTAAAATATGTTACTGAAACGGCAAATATTTTTGGAAATTCTCTTTCAAATAGACAGAAGCTGTACTGACATGATGGTAAAATAGCTGCCTGGAGTGCTATCAAAATAGCCTTCGACTAAACTTACATGCTTTACAATGGCATTTAAGGATGGCAGTAACACTTTATTTTAATGAACAATTCTAATTATATCTAGTCATTTATTATCATGCATATTACTGCTATATTGGCTGTTTATTAGTATTTATAAAACACATATTATTGCCTTATTCTGCATGACCATATTTTAGATCTCTTAATCTTACCCCATACCTAAACTTAACAACTATCTTACTAACTATTAATAAGGAGTTTACTCATTTGGTCCCTAAATTAAAGTGTGGCCTGGATAGCCATAAGGAAAAAGGCTGACAATAAACCACACTATAGCATTGCAGAAATCATCCGTGCATGAAATGATATTAAACTGTGGCCTACATTACATACCATAACTTACATTACGGATATTCAATCATTTGTGTGTGTGCCTGTGTAATGTCATTTCCAGTGCTGCTTAAGTCCTCAGTGCATGTCAGAACACTGTGTGTTGTTTTTAAATAAGTGTGCTTCTGTTGTGCTGTGAGGCACATAGCATCTGACTCAGACAGACATGACCCAGCATGCAACAGGGAGATATGTTTTTAAAATAAAATATGCAGAGAAATATATGCATGCATTTATGCAGTTTTACACTGTAGAAAGATGACCTGAAATAAATGTAAACATTTTGAAAACCATTTTTGTTTGTTTGTTTGTTTTGTGGTGATTTGCTTGATTAACAATAAAATATCATCATTATTGTTGTTTTACCTTTGTGTCACTAGGTGGCGGTCTCTCATCTCCGCTCTCTCAAACCAGATATGAGGGCAAGATCGCTCCATGGCTCGCTGGAGGACTCCCATTAAACCACCATGAACCTGCCCTACCTGTTCACACAGTAATGCTTTGGTTAATTTTCACCATTTTTTTTTTTTTTTTTACTTCGTAACTAAATGTTAATAAGGACAGATAATTAGTTCTTCTGTGACTATAATGCAGTGGTTTTCTAATGTTTTTGTTGATGCCAAAATTCATTGAATAAACACATCATTTACATGTATTAATTTAGCTTATACTTACAAATGAAACAAAAAACACATTATTAACAGAAAAATATTCAGCATTTTCTTTCAGCTTTACATATATATATTTTAGTGCTTTTTAAAAATATTTAGTTATATTTCTTACTTTTTAATTTTTTTTACATAATATATGTGTGCTGTGTATATATATATATATATATATATATATATATAAATACACACACATGCATATATATTTAAAAAATATTTGCATATATATATATAATTTATATTATATTTAAATATAAATATTTTATATATAAACAAAACTTTTTTCTTAAATATATACAAGCAGGTGTGTGTATTTCTATATATACATAACATACACAGTTCACACACATATTATGTGAACAAAAACTTTTATTTTGGATGCGATTAATCGTTTGACAGCACTATATTTTTTAAATAATGAATAATATATATATATATTTATATATATTTACTGGATAAATTATGTCTCTTATATGTTCTTAAAATATTCCAAAATAAATAGATTAATTGTATATGACTATTAATATTATTGAAAAACATACTGAAAGACAAAGTTTCAGTATTTTTGCTCTATTTTTTACATGATGAATAACAAAAAATTATGAGATAAATATTTTTTTTATAAAAAACAAAAAAACAAAAAACAAAACATATGACGTATTAAAATATGACTCTTAAAATATTAAAAAAAAAATGTAATAAATTAATTGTATACAAATTTTAATATACTAAATATACTAAAATGTAATATACTAAAACAAATAGTTTTTCGGCCCTATATATATTTTATAGGATGGATAACAAAATAATTACCAGATAAATCTTAAAAACAAACAAAAATCTAACAAACAGAACCAAACAAAACAATTTAAGTATTCAAATATGGCTCTTAAAATAAACCCAAAATAAATATATTAATTTTTATAATGAATAACATAAAACATATGTTAAAAAAATAAAATACAGCAAAAAAAAAAAAAAATATTGTAAGTATTCAAATATGACTTGCAGGAGCAATATGAAATGCCCAAAATACCAATTGTGTCTCTCTAAACCTATATGATGTTTTCATCCATTAAACACAAAAATGAGAAGTTGGCGAATGTAAACGGTGACTGTAACCTTAATTCCAAAAAGCACATAATATACCATTAAATAGTCTATATGATTTATGTATGCCATTCCTAATGTTCTGAAATTATTTGATTGCTTAATGTGAAAAACAGATTGGAATTTAAGTCCAAATCGTATCAAGTAAAAGAGCTGTAGAGCTGAGCACAACATACAAATAAAGGAGAAGATAAAGGTGCGTACTAACTTTACAAACCTGTATGAAAGTGCAAATACCAAGATTTGAGAAGCACTGCAGTGAAGTGTTATTTCAGTCTCACTCACCATTGCATAACAGCCGTCATTAGCCAGAATAACGACATCAATTGGTGAAGTGTGATTAGCTACACAGATGCCTCCTCTCTTAGGCCTGTTCTGTCTGAAAAAACAATTAGCATTGCACAATTAGACTCATTCAACACACGGTTTACACATTTAACACAGATGTTTGTTAGTAAGCGCCTGCTGCTAGAAGCTACAGCCACAAGTCATTTCAGTTCAGAAACGGCTTCCTATGTAGAAATTCAGCTCACTGGGTTCTGGAACAGAGCCCCAGTGTCTGTACAAGTCTAAACCAGATTATTGTTACTTGATTAGGCCGGTTGTTGTTGTTAAATGGAGCCTTGAACTCACTTGTTGTGGTAGTGAATCGTAGCTGAAAGGCCTCTTGCACAGATCCTGTAGCACATCAAGTGGACCAGTTCACTCAACCAACCCTTCACTCTGAAACAATAAAGGACTGTAATGAATATGATTCAGATTAAACAAATCAATAATAAATAGGTTGAACGTTATTATGAGATGTCCATTGTTAAAATGGTTGAAGTGCAGTTTTCATCATTCTGCACTCATATTTGCCATTTACATAAAAGTAAAGGGCTTTTCTTTGCTAAAGCATCTCTTTTGAGGTGAGTATAGATATAAATAATGTTGTGATTATTAGTAATTGGTGTCATGTTTTTTTTATGATTAATAATTATTTTTTTTTTTTTGAAATGGTGTTTTTTTTTTTTTTTTTTTTTTTTTTTTTGTTAATTTACACTGCTGTTCAAAAGTTTGGGATCAGTAAGACTTGTAATGTTTTAAAGAAGTCTCTTCTGCTCATCAAGGCTGCATTTATTTGATCAAAAATACGGAAAAATAAACAGTAATCTTGCAAAATGTTTAACAATATAAAACAATGGTTTCTATTTTAATATCCTCTAAAATATAATTCATTTCTGTGATGCAAAGCTGAATTTCCATCAGCCATTACTCCAATATAAAGTATCACATGATCCTTAAGAAATCATTCTGATATGCTGATTTATTATTAGAATTATCAACAGTTGTCATGACAAATATTTTTTTTTGAAACTTTGATACTTTTTTCAGGATTTTTTGATGAACAAAGAGTTAAAATGAACAGCATTTATTCAAAATATAAATATTTTCTAAAAATATAAATCTTTGCTATCACTTCTTAACAATTTAACACATCCTTGCTGAATAAAAGTTAAAGAAAGAATAAAATGTACTGTCCCCAAACTTTTGAACTGTAGTGTATATTGTTAGAAAAGATTTCTATTTTAAATAAATGATCTTATTTTTAACTTTTTATTCGTTCAAAGAATCCTGAATAAAAGTATCACAGGTTCAGAAAAAATATTAAGCAGCACAACAGTTTCCAGCACTGATAATAAATCAGTATATTAAGATGATTTCTGAAAGATCATGTGACACTGAAGACTGGATGATGCTGAAAATTCAGCTGCACATCACAGGAATAAATTGCATTGTAATGTATATTAAAATAGAAAAACGTTACTTTACATCATAATAATATTTCACAATACTTAATTTTTTCCTGTATTTTTGATCAAATAAATGCAGCCTCAATGAGCATAAGAACTCCTGTAAAAAACATTCTGATCCCAAACTTTTGACCGGTAGTGTATATCAGTACAGATTTAATAATGCACTTCTCAGCTTCTCACTTTTTGCTGACTGAATTAAATCTGAATTAGAATAAAATCTAAATATTAAACAAACTTAAATGAAAATTAGAACATTAGAACTGAAATAAAATGTTTAAGTATTATTTAACTGAATTAAAAAATTAATGAAAGCTAAATAGAAATATTGCAAAGATAATAAAATGACAAATGCACAGAAAAAAAACTAAAATGAATTCCTTTAATTACAATGAATTAAAGGAAACTAAAATTAAAATGGAAATTGAAAATATAAAAATAAAAGCTATTTAAAATTAAATACTATAAATATTACTATAATATATTAAAAAACTATAAATAAAACTAAGGTAAAAATGGTTTCTACAATCTACTTAGGCTTGATGTTTTTGGAAAATACAGCCCAGGCTAATGTTAAATTAGTATTGTTTTTTTTGGATAATTATGTGCATGCTGATGTTGAGTTGTGGTATTTTTTGGTTTGGAGAGATAGTGTGTGGAATTGGTGTGCAATCCTGAATTATACATGCATTTATAAAGCATTACCTGAAATTGGGGAGGAAACCCACCATCGTTGTGCCAATCACCAGCCAGCTCAGCCCTATAGCAGTAAGTGTTATCCTACAGACATGACAATAACAGAAGGACAGTGAAAAACATGACTATACCATTTTTATTTTTAGAATCCTAATAATGCATTTTTTAAGAACAAAGCACTGAACCTCACTAATATACTAATGTACCTTTCAAATGTTTTTAAATGAAGTCTCCTATGTTCACCAAGACCATATTTTTATTTTTTGTTTTCAAATGTTTTTAAATGAAGTCTCCTATGTTCACCAAGACCAAGTTAAAATTGTAATTTTGCTAGTTTTATTTCTGTGATGCAAAGCTGTATTTTCAGCATCATTACTTCAGTCTTCAGTGTCACAAGATCCTTCAGAAATCATCCTAATATACTGATTTGCTTCTCAAGAAACATTTATTATTATCATCAATGTTGAAAACAGTTGTGCTGCTTAATATTTTTGTGGAAACCGTAATACATTTTTTCAGGATTCTTTGATGAATTAAAAAAAAAAAAACATCATTTATTTGAAATAGAAAACTTTTGTAACATTCTAAATATCTTTACTGTCACTTTTGATCAATTTAATGCATCCTTGCTGAATAAAAGTACAAATCTTGCTGACTCCTAACTTTTGAACAGTAGTGTATTAGGCATAAAGTCTTATGAGATCGTACTCTACCGTAGAGGAAGCAGTATGCAGTATCTCACCACCACGCCAACTCCCCACAGTACAGTGAGCCTGAGAGAGATGTACTGGAAGTTGTTGTTGGTTCGGGTGAGGAGGTTCCAGGACACCAGCTCCTCTGAGGTGAATCTCTGCGTGACATCGTCTTCCACAATGCTCTCAATGCCTCTCGTGCTGAAGTACAGGACGTCGCTCAGAGTGAAGTCCCCACGCTCAGCCGACTTCGGCCGATTTCGACGCAACTCCTCGATCTCCTGCTCCAAAGATGAATCATTCCGCTGAATTAAACCTGAGTCACACAGACAAAAGTGCTGGTTAATTATTATTTATAATGCTCACCAAAGCTGCATTTAAATGATCAAAAATACAGTAAAATCTGTAATATTGTGAAAAATTATTACAATTTGAAAGAACTGTTTTTTATCTAAATATATTTTCACATTTAATTTATTAGTTTGTTGAAAAGGTGTATTTTGATCATCATTACTGTGTTTTTTTGTGTCACGTGATCCTTCAGAAATCCGAACTTTATTATAGTATTCTTTGATACATAGAGAGTTCAAAAGAACAGTATTTATTTAAAATAAAACTCTTTTGTAACATGTCCTTAATGCCACTTTTGATCAATTTAATGTGTCCTTGCTGAATAAAAAAAATTATAAAAATAGCAATCGAGTTTTTTTGACTGGCAGTGTATTTTGAGCTTGAAGATGTCTATGCCCAATCGCTTTCATTATGAAAAGAAATCATGTAAAACATTAGTAAATTATCATTTTTAGGCTTTAATATGATGCAAGCACACAGAATACAGTGCCCATTCTGTGCCATCTTAAGAAACACATTCAAACAAGACGACTTTATAACCAGGTGTAATCAGTAACGCTTTCATCAGCTAAGATGTTGATTAATCAGTGAAGATCAGTGAGGTATTGATAAAGAGCATTTATAAATCTAATGCAGGGTGTCAGTGATAAAGACGGGCTAAAGTCCACTGTGAGCGTGTGAGAGAGCGAGAGAAACTGTAGTCATTGTGTAATGTGTGATTGCTTGAGTAGACAGATAAGCTAAGAGATCTCAGAGCACTACTTGTGTCTTGTCAGACCACTGATCGTATCTAGAGGGAAACAGCCTTCGTGCAGCAAAACTAAAAGGCAAAAAAGCTGTTTACTTTTATGAGAACCTGAGGACTGAACTAGAAAAGACCAGCTCTTTTTTACCACTGAACACTAAAACAGAAATCCTGAGTAATCCTTCTGCAGTGAGGAACAGACTGAGGTTTAAGACATTATTCACTGATAATCTTCTACTATGTTAAAGATCTGTAATCTTATTTGCTTTCAGCTTAAGAAAACGATCCAGTGACCTAAGTTTGAGATTGTCAATAATGGTTTAAAATTCAGGCTGCTCCTCACATAAAGTTACTGTATGACTTCAGATGACTTGTAATAGTGGAAAAATCATACGTAGCACTTTCATTGTGCTTTTTGTACTTTTTTGGAAATTGACAGTCACTATGGACTGGAATAGAGATGCATGGAAACTAGAAACGGTATATACTACCGTTCAAAAGTTTGGGGTCATTAATTATTTATTTTTTATATTAGTAGTTTTGTTCGAAGAATGCATTAAATTGATCAACAGTGACAGTAAAATAATTTATGTTATAAAAGATTTCTATTTTAAATTCTATTAATCCATTCGTCAAAGAATTCTGAAAAGACATGCATCATGGTTTACTCAAAAATATCAAGCTAGATTGATTTCAATATGGATAATATTAAGAAATGTTTCCTGAGCAGCAAATCAGCATATTAGAATGATTTCTCAAGGATCGTGTGACCCTGAAGACTGGTGTAATGATGCTGAAAATTCAGCTTTGATCACAGGAATAAATGACATTTTACAACATATTGAAATAGAAAGCAATTCTTTTAAATTGTAATAATATTTCACAATTTTACAGTTTTTACTGTATTTTTAATCAGATAAATGCAGCTTTGGTGAGCAGAAGAGACTAAGGTGTTTGGGATATGTGGATGAATAAAAGGTGACAGAATTTAGATTTTGGGGAATATAAATTCTATTTTATTTTATTTGGTTATAATACACCTGAATCCAGATGTGTTTGTGACTGTATGTGTGTAAACTCACCATTTGATGCGGACCGTTTCAGTATCTCCTCTGCTCTACTTGCTCTTTGGATTCTGTGTGTTGCCCACTGCAAAAAAACCAGGCAGAGCTCAATATATACTGTACGATTCCATTTGTTCCTGACACTAGGCATTATACTTGCATAATGAATCACAATTAAGACCAAAGGGCACTTAACTATGTGATGATACAGCACATTTCAGGTTGAGAAATGTATATCATCTGATTATGCCACAATGTTCATTTGTCCAAAATAAAAAGTTGTTTCATTTCCCCTTGGTGAGTGTGTGCAATAGCCTAGTGTCCTGGCAGACGTACTGTAGCGTGTCAAGTAGTCTTCTGGAGTGTGTCATGCTGTACTTCTTCTTAAACGTTTTTAAAACATTGTCAAAGTCATGTATAATTAATATATATATGCAGTTTTATGAGCTCATATCAACTGAGAGACTACATGAAGTATTTGTGATTTTAAAATTCATTACTACAGCTCTACTATAGCTGTAACCTATTTTAGTTCTATAATGAAAAAATCTAGGGCATTAATTGAGTTTATCTTTTTGGAGCTGATAAGAGGAAAATTGGGAGTTGGAGCCAGACTGAATGTGAAATAGCTAGGTGACTATAAGTTAATATTATCCTGCACAGCTTAAGTGACATCAGCGACAGAAAGGAAAGTTGTTTCATTTGTGGAGGAAGTTACAGCATTCTGATTAAGGATTATGAGAAAAAAAAAGTTTTTCCTTGGAATATTGTGCACATTACATTTGATGAAAAAGGGTCATGGACATAATATATCCTATATTTTTATGCCTGTAAATGTTATTTATATACTTTATAGTTTTATTTGTATTTTGAATTATATTTTAGTTTAATTTTTAGTGACTTTGTTCCGATTTTGACATTTTTATTAGTGTTTCTGTTAATTTAAAAAAATTCTAAATAGTTCCATTTTTTTTACATATGATTTTTGTTATTTTTTTCAGATCAGGCTATTTGCTAGCAACTATTTACATTTCAGTTTCCAATCTCTAAACAATTTTTTTTTGTTTGTTTTTTTTTTTACGATAACAACACTCATCTTACGTACCTCTAAGGTTTTGAGAAGGATCTTCATGTAGGTCTCAGTGATGCCCAGAGAGATCCCAAACATGGCAGGCAGCATGATCAGGACCACCAAACAGGTGAACCAGACCCTCAGCACAGGGAAAAACACAGCCCAAAACCCCTCCATAACCACACGGACTAGACCACTTTCACTGCATGCACTACAACACTGGGGGAAAGTGAAATAAAATGCATGTAATAAACTTTAAACAATCACGTTTATTTAACATAACTTGACTTTTGATGATGTGATACATACTTTTAACCTATCTGTCGAGGCAACTCGGAGTTTAAGCCATGAAGCAATATATTACACAAACAAATCAGTCAAACAAAAACTAGCTTTCGTTTTCTCAGTGACTTAGGATCGAACTCACCTGGTTTCATGAAATGCCAGCAGCTCTTCAGCAAAGCAGAGAATGTTCCTCGCTGTCATACTCCTCTGACTCTTAACATGATGAAGACTGGAACTAAAGGTGTTCAAAAGGCCGTTTGAGGAACTTCTGCGGCCTTTACACAGAGCGATGAGGAAATAGCAATGCTGGAAGACATCCTAGACCTGTAAATTTTGTACTAAGTTCGACAGCAACAATAGAAAACTGCGCCTGTGCCCCATCGTGAGGATTGGTTGTGCAGTGCACTAATTGACCACATCGGAACTCTCCCTCTCTCTCTCTCTCTCTCTCTCTCTCTCTCTCTCTCTGTAGTATATCAAAAGTTCAAAATTTTTTTTTTTTTTTTTTTTGAATTCAAAATTTACAAAGTAACAACTCTGCCTGCATAATAATTATACAAGCATTACACAAATATTTAAATTTGTTTTACTTGAAGTTTAGCACACACACTTGTGCTACTTGGTTGGTTAAATTAATACAAAAAAAATCAAAGACCCCCCCCCCAGTCTTTCACAGCATTTACCACATTAATAAAGAATTTAAGAAATAATGTAGAAATTAAACCTCTTGCAACAACAGAGCAATTCTGGCTTTGTAACTTGTGTATGCATGTTGTCCGTATGGAAATGAAATCTTCTCTAAAATTAGGAAGTCTTTAATTGCTTAACACATGAACTAGTAATAAATAGTTTTGTTCTGGTAAAACGTTGTAGTTTAAGTGGGTTTGAATTAGGACATTAGTTCAATTTAAGTCAAAATACTAAGTGCACCTTTAAATTTACAACTTAAGCAAAATGTGACTTCATGTCTTAACTTAGCAAACAGTAGGCTACAGCAAGATTCATTGCTATAATCAATTGGCATTTAAACTATTGTCACACAGTCCACTGGAATAGAGTATTTGGTCAATGCCATGCAGCAATCAGATATTTCCTTACAAGTATCTGTTCTCATCCGGGAAATTGAAACAACACGTACTGGCGCTCTTTTGTTTCACACAAACAGAATTTTTAGTAAAATGTACTCAGAGGACGTCAGTAATAAGATTCACAATTCTCTTAATACTCTGATTACACTTTGCAATCAACTGTATAGTGTTTCTATTGTTTTTCAATAAAACACACAGTGAGACAGACTTATTTGACTTTTGCGCCTTGTATTTTAGAGCAGTCAATGCATTTTGGGAAAGAAAGAAATTAAATCTGTTTTTCTATACCAGTGGGGAATTAAACCTGAATACACATTAACTCATGGGAACTTGTGTCACCATGGGGACCTAAATTGAGGTCCCCATGGGTACAGAAGCTTATAAATCATACAGAATGTTTTTTTTTTTTAGAATGTAAAAATGCACAAAGTTTTCTATGAGGGGTAGCTTTAGGTGTAGGGTTAGTGTAGGGCGATACAGTGAAATACAGTTTGTACTGTATAAAAACCATAACCTATGAGGAGTCCCCACAAGGATAGTGAACCAGACTCTGTGTGTGTGTGTGTGTGTGTGTTTGAAAATATTCAGTATGTAATGTTTTGTTAACATTTTAATTACACATTTTTTTCTCAGTAACTGTAACAGATTAAAGTTACGTTTATTTTGTAATTAAATTATGTAACTGTTATGTAATTTACGTAAACTCCCCAACACTTAAGAAATGATGGAATTCAGAAATCAGGAAAACTGACAACAACAACAATGCTTCATAAAATGTTATATTTTCAATATTTTATTCAACTATGTGCAGAGGTTTGATTTAAACTATTTCTGAATGAGCAGATTTTGCTCATATATTTATCTGTGCTATTTTATTTTAACTTATCTGTGCTGTTTTTTAATCCGTGCTCTATTTTTTTTTTATCTGTGCACTTAATCATCTGCACTGTAAGAAATAGAGTAAAATACATAAAGTACATAAATAAAAAATATTAATTTTAATATTTAAACTATGTGCAAAGGTTTGATTCTATTTTTGAATTATTCTTTTTATTTTGCATTTTTTTAATAAATATAATTTTTATTGTTTTTTTTTATCTGTGCTCTATTTGTTTTTCTATCTGTGCACTTATTCAACTAGACTGTAACGAAATAAATACATAAACAAAGGAACTAGCAGCTCATTACCAGGAAATTATCCAATAATTTTAAATATTTTATTCAACTATGTGCAAAGGTTTGATTTTAACTAATTTTGAATGATTATTTTTATTTTTTATTTTTATTTTATATTATTTTTTCAGATTTCAAAAATAAATTCCTTCAAATTAATAGAGTATTGTGCCCTATTTTTACGTTTTTTCTGTGTGTGTGCTCTGTTTTCATATGTGCAAATTTTTTAATATCTGCACACTACTTTTTTTTAGCTGCCATTTTTTCCTCTCTCTGCCTGCTTTTATGTCCTCTAGCTTTAGTTTTCGTTTGTTCACAAGGTCAGCATTGAGGAGCATCAGCTTCTTCAGGAAGTCTCTGGAGGGCCTGATGCGTCTCGACTTTATGACGTGATCAATGGCATCCTCCACCATCATGTCATGGCAGATCATCAAATACGCCAGAAACAGAGTCGCAGAGTGGTCGACACCCTGCTTGCAGCAAATCAACACCTTACCTGAGGAAACAAAAAAGAAAGATGGTCAAAAAACTCATTCCTAAGCTGTCGACACTTGATAATAGATGAGAAATGGAGTGTGTGTGTGTGTGTGTGTGTGTGTGTGTGTGTGTGTGTGTGTGTGTGTGTGTGTCAGCCCTTACTCGCTCGCTTATCCAGGGCCTTGTCAATGAATTTTGCAGCTGGCATGAAGCACTTGCTGATGTCAGAACAGTGTCTGTCCGTTGTAGGCAAGCTGTAATAATTGATGTGCAAGCCTCTGTAATATCTGGACCCTGTATTGACTGTTCCTACTATGTCTTCAACATAAGATGTTCCCAAGAAGTAGTTCAAGTCCTTTTTGGGCGCTGCAGCATTCAGGATGTGAGTGATGCACATCTCCTGCAGCATATCTCGGTCTGTTGCGGTCTCTCTGCACAAGAACACAACAGCCTAGGTTAGTCTTTCATAAAAAGGATTTACCTTGTAGAATAAATGACAGAACAATGAGAGAAATACAATTGTGTTGCGGACTTACTCGTCTCCGATGAAGACCCTGGGCCAGACGTTAGTGACATGTCTTTGTTTGAACAGTGTACACTGCTTCAAACGATCCTCTAGTTGGAATATGTTTAAAGGGACATAGTTTTCCAAACTTGAAAGTTCAGATAACACCTTAGATTCTGGCTCAAGAATGCTAGGACCTGGTGCACCCAAATCCTCCGGAGTAGCCAGATCCCATTCAGGTTGTGGCTCGAGAACGCTTGGACCCGGGACGTACAATTCCAATGAATCAAACAGATCCTCTACAGAGTCTGGCTCAGGATCGCTTGAACCTGGGGCATATAATTCCATCGAGTCAACCATTTCATAGTGTCATTTTGGAGGTTATTATAGATATTCTTCTGGGAGTCTGGGTCAGGGGGTGTAGGGTTCGTTTGATTGAGTCATTTTCCATTTAAGTCTATGAGGAGCAGCCAGATCCTCCCTAGGTTCTGGTTCAGGAACATTCAGGTCCATCTCAGGCCATGCTGAGACCCCAACAGGCTTCAGTCTGTCTTTCTGGAGGAAGGTACTAGTTTTCTTTATATTCCTCACTGTAGCATATTCTACTCTCTTGGTCACAACAAAGCCATGAACTTTCTTACTCTTCATGGCTTTGGTACTTTCTGACAAAAGAAGAAAAAACAAATAATGTGGCATTAGAAACCAATCAGACCTTTATCATGTATCCAACTATTTTTAGCAGATAGAGCGAGAGAGTGGATAAATTCTAAACAAGTCAATACTGTCAAAAGTTTTCACCCCCCTGAATAGAAATCTATCAGCTTTTGGAAGTCGGCTACAGGAATTCCATAAATCGGATCAGTTAGAAAAGATATAGCAACAAATTCAGATCAGCCTAAAGGTCGCTGACAAATTTGGTGGTTGTAGCTTGAGAGCTCAAGGAGGTGTCGGAAAACAGTATTAGGTCTTTGTCAAGCCAACATAATAATTCACTATTAGAAACATCTCTAACCACATAAAATAAACATGAATAAGACTCATGCATGTCTTCACCTGTTGGACTGTTCTCAGCATCCAGGCCACCCTGATCATTGGCCTCTTCCACTGAAGGTCCTGCTGGGTCGCTCAGATCTTCAGACACCAGCGTAGGGCTCTTCAGCTCTGAGATGCCGTCATTCCTGTTCATCTCCAGCTGCAAATCTTTCACTTCACAGACTGAGATGTAGTCACTGGCATCAACCTCCAGCTGCACACGCATCTCTCCTGGACTGCAGTAACTGACTGAGACATGATACTCCGTTAAAACCTCCAGCTGCACATCTATCTCTTGAGATGCACTGCAGCCGATGAGGTCGTAGATGGCATCGGTGATCTCAAACTCCAGCTGCACATCTTTATCAACTGATGCCCAGTAGCTGTCACCGGAGTAGAAGGCGTCGTTGACGTAAACCTCCAGAAGCACCTCTCTCATGTCTGTGGACATTGTGTCTGTGGTTCTCATACTGACAGATAAGTAATCTGTATCTGGTAATGTCAGTTTAAACTCTAACGTTATCTGATACACACTGTCTGTACAGATTAAATATATCTCGAATATATCTGTAAGTTGTGGCGTTTGTACAAGTGTTGCTAGGTTTGTATTCGCAGACCTCACTCAAACTCACGTCTCTGCTGTGAATATCACTCAACTACAGAGATTCTGCCAGTGCGAGGCCTTTTACACAGACTGAGTCTGTGACGTCATAAAGCAGTGGCGCGTCTTGTCATCGTTCCACAGTTGCCATGGAGACGGACGTCTTGTTCCAGTTGCCATGGATAATTATTTTTTAAAATAAGTAGTTTTTTACGAGTGTTTTTTAATAGCGGTTTTCAATTATATTTCATATCGCGTTTATGTCAGCGTTTGCTGCGATCCATCTCCAGCGCCACAGCATGAAAAACAAAAAAAATCTAATTTACTATGCTTATGAATGCAGTTTTACCGTCAACAACTGACTCATTTAAACAGTTTCTTCTCATGATTCATGATTGCTGGTTTGAATCTGAGTCACTGAATGAACTTGTCATATCATTTAGGCTACTGTAAGTACAGCGATGTCCGTTTAGAAATTAAGCCATTGTTTGTGTACCTAAGACTCGTGAAACTCCACTTATGGTAATTTCTGTCTAACTTTATATAATTGGGACTGATTTGTTCGATACCAAATACATTTTCAAACAAAGTTTTTTTTTGTTTTTTAATGATTGCCAATCATTTTTGTTAAATTTTAAACAGTTTTTAATAAACTTAAATGCATAATGAAGGGTCATTCCGCAGCAGCGCGCGCACTCTCTCTCTCTCTCTCTCTCTCTCTCTCACACACACACACACACACACACACACACACACCACAGGAGGCTATTTCCATTTCAAGTGATCCATAGTAAATCTTCTGTTCAAGACAGTATTGTGTGACTGTTTATAGTGGATCCTTTTACAATTTAACGTGATGAACTTACAGCGGTCAAGCGCAATGCAACAAAAACTCAGTCCAAAAAACTCAAAAACTCAGTTGCTCTTCTCATTTGTAAGTCGCTTTGGATAAAAGCATCTGCTAAATTATTAAATGTAAATGTTAAATGAAAGCATAATCTATTAAATGCAATTAACCAATCATCTAATACCATGAATATGTAGTCTAAATATACATGTGTTATTTTATTCTTTTTTCTGGCTTGTTTTGTATTGATTAGCTTTGGCTAGAGAGTATTACAATTCTTCCTTTTTATTATGTGTCATTAAAATATCTACAAATTATCATAGTGGTGAACCACTGAAATTTCGAAGGCTACAGCCTAGAAGCCGCTACTGAAACCACTTAAAGGGATACTCCACCCCAGAATGAAAATTTTGTCATTAATCACTTACCCCCATGTCGTTCCAAACCCGTAAAAGTTTCGTTCGTCTTCGGAACACAATTTAAGATATTTTGGATGAAAACCGGGAGGCCTGTGACTGTCCCATAGACTGCCAAATAAATAATAACCCTGGATGGTTGATTTTGTTTGATACACGCTTCGAATCACTGATTCGAAACAAGTGATTCGCAAGGTTCACGAAGCAGTGTTTCTAAAGCGCCCGTCACTGTACCGTTCAGACAGAACGCGTTTCTGCGTCGAAAAACGCGAGCTCCAACAAACACGCAAGGTCTAAGCTTTTCTAAAAGTTTAACTTCTTTTAACTTGCCATGATTTTAGAACGCCGTGACTTGCGCGAGCGCCCATCTAAGTTTAAAATATTATATAGGCTACATGTAAAATATAAAATAACTTACCATCAAATTAATGTTTTACAGAGAAGCTTTTATTGTGCACAATCAGATGGTCATTACCGCAAAATAAACCACATAATGACACACATACGTCCCAAAATCTGGGTTGCATCAACATTTTATGAAGGATAAACAGCTTTTACGGTCTATTTTTGAGAGAGAGAAAAAACAGGCCATTTGTGCAAAGTGCCATTTACGCGTACGTGTAATGCATCCCTTCACTTCTGCAGCTCTTGTGTTGATCTCCTCTCCTCCTGCGCGTGGAAACAGGAGGACAGTCAGTCACCGAATTTCTCCTCCCACTCCAAATTATATTCCTTCATTCTCCGTTCACTTTCTTTCTCCGTCTCTGACCCCAGATGCCTCTTGCTTATATCAGAAACGCCCATCAGGACTGACTTTAACCAGTTGCAGTGCGTGTATTTACTCCGTTCATTTTGCGTTGCAGAAACATGCCAAGTCGGGTCAGCGTTGCGATTTTGCGGTTCAGTTGTGTTTTCTTTCTGGCTGCAAGCCACGTCAAGAGCTCTGAACCGGACTACCTCTTTCCAGACGCAGAACAAGGTTTGTGTTTCCATGCAAAAGTATCTTACAGTTGTGTTCATATCTTATTTACAACATTTAGGTTGTTTTATCCACTGAAGGAGCTGGTAAGTCCCTCTGATATGCAAAGTGTTTCACTGAGGCGGGCCGGCAGCTGCTGCAAAGTCCATTTTTTTGTTTCTGAAGTTCTGAACTATTATAATAGAAGGTAGTTGGTGCATCAACACATCATTCATTTTCACTGTACATATTTTAAAGGCATGTGAGCTCAATTTCCATCTCGAATTCCACCTAAAATATTGTAATGTAAAATAAATAAATACACACATGCACGCACACACACACATATATGAATAAAATACTTAAAGGTTATATATGTCATTATTATATATATATATATGTGTGTGTGTGTGTGTGTGTGTGTGTGTGTGTATATGTGTGAGTGTATATATATATATATATATATATATATATATATATATATATATATATATATATATATATATATATATATATATAAACAAAAATAGACAAAAATTGTACACAAATATATTAATTTTAGGGTGAAATGTGATATTTCTTGATGTTTTTTGTGAGATTCACCCAGAAGATATTTAGATCCAAAAAAGATTGTCAGCTGTGATAAATACTTAAAGTGAAATACTGTTAATGAGTTAAAAGAGAATTTTCTTGTTTTCATTTCAGAGCTCTTCATCAAGCAGCAGTCTGAGTTTTATGTGGATCATCCTGAAAAAGTGGACGGGAATGGGATGTTAATCTCATACTCTTTATCACATCACTTCACTGACGGGCGACATAAGAGAGACCTTAATTCAGCAGAGCGGCGAGTGTTTTACAAACTCAACTACAAAGGTCAGGAGTTCACTCTCAATCTAACCACCAATGACAATCTGCTCTCCAACGAGTATGTGTTGAAGAAACACAACAGGAGTTTAACAGAAAAGCGGTCGCAAACATCCGGGAACCTAGCCTGCCACCTTTTTGGCACAGTAATGGATGGTAATGGGCAGGGAACCGCCGCCATCAGCACCTGTGAGGGACTGGTGAGACTTAATCTGTCAATTCTTTTATGTATCATGCAATTCATTTCTGGTGTAAATTCACTTACTGTGCTTGCGGTCGTGCAGATATTGTCATTGGCTGAATATGTTACATGTAAATTTAGTTTATTTTTCCTAGTTGCTATTCATTGTATAGATAAGTTTGTTTGTTTATTTAAACAGATTTTTTTTTTTTTAAAGACATGCAGCTTTTCACTTCACAAGATGTTAACTGATGGACTGGAGTGGTGTGGATTATTGTGATGTTTTTATCAGCTGTTTAGACTCTCATTCTAACGGCACCCATTAATTGTAGAGGATCCATTGGTGAGCAAGTGATGTAATGCTACATTTCTCCAAATCTGTTCCCATGAAGAAACAAACTTATCTAAATCTTGGATGGCCGAAGGGTGAGTGCATTTTAATTTTGGGGAGAAATATTTCTTTAATGTCAACATCAAAATTGACCTTATGTACTTTTTTAATGCATATTCCTGATTTAATTCTGAACGATTCATCAGTGCATATTATTTAAAAAAAAACATCTGTTTTTCTCTGAAAAACTTTTCTTTTCATCTGATATCATCTTTTGGTTAATGTCGACATAGTTTAACATAACATTGATAAATGTCATTAATGTTGAAATCTGTTTCACTGTGAAATGCATCACATCTTATACGTTTAAATTGAACAATTTAAATTTAATTTACAAGCCCCCACTGAACAATGATATTTTAGAATTATTTGTATACTATTATATTAGTTAATATTTTGACCTGGCTTTTATTTTTTATATATTCAATTTTGTGTGCTTTTTAAATATATATTAAATATGATTATTATTATTATTATTATTATTATTAAATATATATATATGTTGCTTTCATTTAATTTTATTTCGGTTTTAATTATTATAGTTCTTCAACTTAAACAACCATTTAAAAAAATAATATATTTTGTTTACATTTTTAGGCTTTTTCAACTTATATTTAGAGTTTTTCATCTGATATTTAGATTTTATTTTATTTCAGCTAGTTTAATTTTTAGTTTTTGTTAACAATAACAACACTGCTAGTGAATAGCTCTCATAAACCTGGTGGTCCCAGACTGAACAAATGTCTGTCTGGAATGACATTGACTCGCCTGTTAGACTCTTGACTCTTTGGCCCCTGATTTGTTTTCAAAAAGAAGTCAGTATTTGGCCCTCAGAGTGACTCTACAAAGAAACAGCAGCATGTTGGTCGACTGTATTTCGTGTCCGCAGAGTAGATCTGAAAATTTTCAGATAATGATCTTCTGACAGTAAATTATCCCATATATGGAATGGATATGAAATATTGATCAAATGATTCTAAAATCCAAGAAACAAAGGAGCTGGAAATGAATTATGTGGGAAAACTTAACCCCAATTCAATTTAACAGTATTATACAACAATATTTAACTGCAGAAAGCCATGATTGACCAATCAGAGAGCCATGTAAAAAGATCCGATAGTAGCCTGTTATTCAGAGTGGATGCTCATAAAAAGTGGGGAACTTGAGAAGAACTGCAACCAGGTCAGTGTGTCAGCACATAACATGACTCATTCTAACTTGGCAATTTAACAAAAAGTTGCAAAGGGGGGAAAGAAGAGAAGCAGAGTGAATCAGTTGCTGGTGAAAGCACAGGAAAGAGTTCTGGACTTTAAAATGAGCTTTGATTTATTAGATGCATGCATAATTTGCACAAGCAACTGCACAAGCAGTACAGTACCTGCACTAAATGCTTTCTCTGTCTGTCAGTCATTGCCTGAGCATGCATGCTCCTCCTGTAAGGTCGCGTTTATGTCAGTCAACAGCGCTTCATTGCATTCTCATGTTATTTTTTCTTCCAAACATTTGCTGTCAGTTTCTGTTGCTACAACGCTGCGATTCCATTAACTTTTATGCATTCATTCCTCAGAGACTCAGGTGTTTAATGGAAGAAGCAGAAAATAACAGAGAGATAGTCCTCTGCGATATTGTTGTGCAGGATGTTGAGATGATGCCAGGTGCTTTTGCTTTTAAAGTGGACAAAGTCAGGATTCTTTGCAATGTGTGTGACCAAACTAAAATGTAATGAGGTGCAACTGATTAGTCAAGTGTGTTTATACCCTGCCAACATGCACAGTTAAAAAAGAAAATAACAATGTGCTAATGTTTTGTGCAGTGCATTCGGTGTTGGAACTGTGACCAAAAACTACACTTTGCAGAGCTTGTGGAATGTTTCCTGTAGTTCTAAAAGGAATAGTTTACCCAAAAATAAAAATTCTGGCATCATGCTGTAATTTTTAAAAAAAAAATTTACTCCTTTTTTCATACAAGGAGAATTTATAGTGATCACCATTATTTCACAAAAACGTTGACTGTGGTAATTACTTTTACCATCTTCTATTTTTATCCAGTCAGGTTGTCCCACCCCAAACTCAAGCCATTGGTTAAGCCAAACGTTGACTAAATAAAAGAGTACTGTTCAAAAGTTTGGAGTCAGTAAGATTTTTTTAATGTTTTTGAAAGAAGTCTCTTATTTTCACAGAGGCTGCATTTATTTGATCAAAAATACAGTAAAAACAGTAATACTGTGAAACTGTTTTCTATTTGAATATATTTTAAAAGCTGAATTTTCAGCATCATTAATCTAGTCTTCAGTTTCACATGATCCTTCAGAAACCATTCTAAAAAACTGAAAAAATGTATACATTTTTTCCAGGATTTTTTTGTTGTTGAATAAATACAAAGTTCAAAAGAACAACATTTGAAATAAAAAGCATTTTGTAACATTATAAATGTCTTTACTGTCACTTTTGATCAATTGAATTCATCTTTGCTGAATGAGTATTAATTTCTTTAAAAAAAAATCTTACTGCAAACATTCAAACAGTGAATAATTTTGAAAGCAGAGCCATTGTGTGTATTCTATTACTTCTAATCATCTCTACACATTAATCTAGGATGGGAGAAAGTACTTTAGTAATGCGGTGCATTTCATAGCCCAATAAACTGAACTCTAAGATCGTTTACTGTTTGGTTTATGGTCGTTGTGAAAAACTCATTAGCACTGAACTCTGTTAACTCCTTTCCTGTTCAACTTTTGTTTCAAACCAGAGCAGTTACAGATAACCATAACTACCTGTCACTGACCCACTCTGCATTAGTCATCAGATCCATACATTCTTCCTTCCCTCCAGAAAGCGTACGGCTGGTTTTGAAGCACTATACTGTAGTCTGAAGTCCCCTACATAAGATGGAAGGCCTAAATATCCTGTTTGAAGTCCTACCAAAACCTGCAGGAACTCGGGAAGCCCAGCAACACACACATGGCTTCTGTATTTAGCAGTTCAGCCTTTGTTTTCATAATGCCCCCTGACACCAAAGCTCACGTTTCTGCTGTGAGGAACAGATGACGAGAGAGAAAAAGACGGAGATGAATTAAATGAATTTTTTGCTTGTGTACTTTGGCAGCAAAATGAGAGTTATTATATTGTATTTTGATATATATTATATATATTATATATATATATATATGATATATATATATATATATATATATATATATATATATATTAGTAAAATGATTAATCACGATTAATCAAAGTCCAAAATAAAAGTTTGTCTGTTTACATACTATATGTTGTGTACTGTGTATTTTATTATGTATATATAAATACATACACATACAGTAAATATTTGAAAATATTTAATGTATAATTATACATTATATATTTATATTCTTATATTTTATATTATAAAATATATTTAATATATAAACTAACATATTTTTCTTAAATTTATACATGCATGTGTTTGAATTATAGATACATAATAAATATACACAGCATACACGCATATATTATGTAAACAAAAACTTTTATTGTTGGATGTGATTATCGTGAATATCATTTGACAGCACTAATATATATATATATATATATATATATATATATATATATATATATATATATATGGGTAACAAGTGAAACGTTTACAGCTTTAATTTCTCTGTATTTTAGAATGTGTCCTGTTTAATTGTATTTTGTATCATTTAAAAATAACTAAATTTAATACAATCACTTACTCTAATATATAGTCTGATATATATATCTTATATATATATATATATACATAAATATATATATATATATATATATATACACTAGTAAAAATAAGTATGTTGTTTGATTTTTACATAAATATATTGGTAATGTTGAATAACATCATTTTCATCCATATTTTGACATTTTATTTTCACAAAAGTTATTTGAAACGTTAAAACAGACACTTTGTTTGCATTTAATATGCCTTCTGTATAAAAAACACTTTTGTAAACTTAATTGATCTCATCATATAAATATTTTTTGTAATATTTGTAGTAATTTGTTATATATTAACTGAATGATTACAATATTTATATACTATGATACCAATATGGTACATTTATTTTATTTCTTTTGAATTACTTTTTAGTATTTTGACAGAATTGTTGTATTTGATCATGCATATCATGGTATTTTTTGTGCAGTTACAGCATCAGATGATAATACCTTGGCACTTTTAATAGTTAATGATTTCAAATTTAGATACCATAGTATTTCAATGCTGATCCAAGATATTTCGAAGAGTACTACTAGTATTATCATGGTAATGGGCCCAAGAACATGGTATTGCCATGAGGCATGTTCAAAAATATTGGTATTTTTTGTAACATGAGAGATTTAAAATAATTATTTTTGTTAGGACTTATGAGAACTCGACTGTTCTTCTTTCAAGATACATGCTTTAACTTGTCTCAGATGTCGGGAGAAACAAGAAATAGACAAATAAGACAGTTATTGACACAGTAAGAGTATAGCAGGTCAGACATTCGGTTTTGAAAGTATTCAATGAGAAATATTTGAGTTCATATTCTGATCTCTGAATTTTGATGGCAGACTTGGTATCTTTGCAAATCTGAGCACAGTTTAAGACATTGTCTATCTTCTGAAACTCTAGAGAAGATACTAGAGATGCACTGTAACTGTAAAAAATTATTTTTCATTTTTTCAAGCTGTAGACAAAGATTCTTGTTCTTTGTGTCTTTGTGCTTAAAATTTTACCTTTAATTCAATGTGTTACTTGTTTTTTCTTTGTAGTTATTTTTGAAATGTTCTAGCAAAAATTTTCTTCGAAGCAATAAAAAAAAAAAAAAAAAACTTGGAGCAGGAGACATCCAATGAGTAATATTTACTCTTCATTTATGTCTAGGAGAAGCAAAGAGATTTTTCTTTCATTTGATGACATATGTAAGAGTGCTGTTAGAGTCTCATGCCATAGCTGTGTATCACAGACATGCATGTTGCAGTGGTTATATTGTTTAGACTCTGTGGGTGATCGACTCGGTTGAGTCAATATTATGACTCTGTCTCCGGTCCCTGGAGAGTTCATGCTGTATTCCTCTGCCCTTCCACAAATCCCAGTATCTGTTTTGTGTTATGTGCAGCCCAGTTTCAAAATATTTGGAATGTTTTTTCTGGTCACGGTGTATTTAGGTTGTGCTGAACACACACACACATACACACCTGTTTTTGGCCTGTGGGACTGATTCACTCAGCAGGGTGGTGAACGAGTGCATGAAGTGCATCATGAGAGTCATTCTCCTTCGCCTAAAGCTGGGATTTCACTGCATCTCCAAGAAAATATGGCGATAAGAGAAAAATGGCACGTTTCAGAGATGTTTTATTTGCCAGATTAAATCTCATGGGTTGAAGCGTTCGGAGTCCAAGACATATGGACACACACTTTAAGAAGACTGTAAAGAGTGAATGTGCAACCTTGAGGCTAACACATGGGTTAACATAAGTTTGTTTAAAAACCCTAACTTTAAGAAATAATGATGCTATAGGATTGAATCTATATCGATCAAAAGTGACAGTAAAGACATGTATAACATTACAAAAGATTTTTCAATAAAATTTCTAATAAATGCTGTTCTTTTTATCTCTGTTAATCAATGAAAATTCTGAAAATTCAGCTTTGCATCACAGGAATTACATTTTAAAATATATTCAAATAGAAAACGGTTACTTGAAATTGTGATAATATAACTGTTTTACAGTTTGTGTGTTTTTTGTTTGTTTGCTTGTTTGTTTGTTTTTTACTGTTTTTACTTTTTGAGCAAAAACAAAAACAAAAAAATTTAACCTTGGTGAGCATAAGAGACTTTCACAATTTGGGAAACATTTTAAAAATGGAAATAACCGATTTCATATACTGTAGAACCTCTTGTGGAATGGAAAGATTCCATGGTTGTTAAAGATTCTTCATAGAACTATACATGCCAATAAAAATAAAAAGTGTAATACTTGCATTTCAAGCTGCATGGATGTTTGACATTTCACAGACGCATTGAATTCATTATAATGTATTTGTTTTGTGTTTTAGCTTGTGCATGTGACACGTTCAGGCAGACTGATAAACTTGCTTAAGACCCTGCAGTGTGGAGAAAATGCCAGGACTGGCAAGCACTTGCAGGGAAGATTAACAAACAGGGAGTATGACAGGAAAAATACCTTCCCTGAATTCACTGGAATTCCAACAGATTTAAATAATGAGCCTTGACACCTGAAGTGTTATTACAGTTTGAACAAACCCTAATCCCTAAGTATTAACCACTAATGTGCAACGCTGTTTGGACTACAGACATGAATGAGACTGCAAATTATGTGGCTTGTTGAGGATTTGGGTTGTAATTTTTATAAGCTGCTGGATTTGCCATTTTCAACTGGGGGATGATATAATAAGCAAAAGAATTACTATAGACTTAAACTGACAAAGTGAGAAACCATGGACCCCCCATATCTTTTCCACCAAGGCAGTTTGAGTGCTGGTTCAGAGCCAGAGCATTTCAAATAAGTTCTTTGTCTTTCGACACCCAAAGCTCCAGCTCCAAACCAGGAAAAGTGAGATGCATGAGAGTGGGCTATTTTGATTTTGAGCAATGACCAACCAGACCAGCCATTCATAGAGACATGGAAGATCATAAAACATTTATTACTAAAGAAATAACTTTAAAATTAAACAGACTGTTTTGCCACTGCATCTTCAAAAAAATGAAAACACTCACTGGAATCATTTCGAACGCCAGCACTCTCACACTTACTGACCCCAACTCGTTTACCAGAGACCTGAACAACTTTTATGCCAGGTTTGATACTTTGAACTGCACCTCTAAAGCCCCTTTCACACTGCACGTTCAACCCGGAAAATTGCCGGAACATTGCCTGATCACCTTCTGTGTGAACGCAAACATGTTCTAGGATTGATTCCGGGATCAGTCCCGGGTTGGGGAACTTGTAACATTGCTGGGTTCAGTCCCGGAACGAGCTCTGTGTGAACAAAAGCCAGAACCAATGCCGTGTCGTAGCGATGAAGCATGTTATTGTGCAACTCTTTTACCAGGTGTTTTGAAGGCAGATCAACATTCGCGATGAAAAAATTGGTGCAAACTGTAATGAAGCAGAGATCAAGTATTTCCTCACAATCCGCGCTGAAGCTGAGATCGTTCGCCAGCTTAAGGGAAAGTTAACGTGCCTAGCGTTTTCGACTCGTACATTACACGTCACATCCTGATGTCACGTGTCATCACGGGACCTTTACGGGTTGTGTGTGAACGCACACACATATTACGGGAAATCACTGGCAGTGTGAAAGGGGCAAAATCTAGTGACCCGGGAAAAATTGCCGGGACACATTACCCGTGTATTTTCCGGAATCGCAGTGTGAAAGGGGCTTGAGTGTGAAAGATTGCTCAGGAACCTGCCCACCCCTGAGCAGCCACATTTTGTGTGGGAGACGTCTATCATCAGCTTAGGACGTGCAATACTGGCCATGTCCTTTTCCTAGATGGGATCACTTATAGGCTGCTCAAGAACTGTGCCATGTAGCTCTCTCCTGTTCTCCATTCACTCTTCAATGAGTCATTACAGACAACAACTGTTCCCACCCTCTGGACAACAGCAACCATCATCACCATCATCGCTGTCCCTAAGAAACTCCACCCTTCTGAGCTGAATCATTACAGACTGGCAGCACTTACCTCCATAATAGCAAAATGCCTTGAGAAACTGGTACTGAACATCATCCTCCCGGTCATCTCCCCACAGCTGGATCCTAACCAGTTTGCCTACAAGGCTAAAAGAGGAACAGAGGATGCTATTGCATGCCTCTTCTTCAACATCTGGACTCTCCTGGCTGTTATGCCAGGATTCTTTTTATAGACTTCAGCTCTGCCTTCAATACGATTCAGCATCACACCATGATTACCAAACTTCATCAGCTTCATGTGCCACCTCTTTTCACTATGCTCTCTCTCACCGATAGAAACAAGCCCCTTAAAATCACTAACACTTCCTCAAAAATAATTGGTCTTCCAACTTCCAGCTTGTCAAACCTCGTTGACACTGCAATCACTCGCAGAGCAATATCATAATACAAAATCCTATCCACCCTCTCCATTCATGCTTTACTCATCTCCCTTCAAGCACAAAAAAGCACACCTTGGGAAGAGTTTTGTGCCCTTAGCTATAAGAGCGTTAAATTCAAAATATGTGTAATTTTAAATTTACACTGTTTGATGCTGCTTCCACATCTAAGTAATATATATGTGTGTGTATATATATGTGTGTATATATATATATATATAATGTGTGTATATATATATATATATATATATATATATATATATTTCTGTCATGACAACTCTCGGAGGGATTGGCATGGTAATGTACATCTATACAGGTGGAGCTGGGGAAGGCAAGGTGTGACTGCTACAGCAAGCACTAGTCATATATTTGAAAGTTGAGCAGCTAGCTCATTGGCTAACGATACAGGACAGAACCAATCAGCTGTGCCATGTGTTAATGATGTCATTAGGTCAGATTGAGTTAGACCTATACTGCAGCATCTAGAGTTTCATGCCAGAACTCTGTATATATACTTTACACAGAGTCTCTTATACTCAAAAGCTGCCTTTATTTGATCAAAAATGCTGCAAAAAACAGTCATATTGTGAAATATTATTATAATTTAAAATAACCATTTTCTATTTGAATATATTTTAAAATGTTATTTATTCCTGTGATGCAAAGCTGAATTTGCTGCTCAATAAAAGTTTATTATTATTATCAATGTTGAAAACAGTCATGCTGCACAATACTTTTGTGAAAACCGTGACATATTTTCAGGATTGTTTGATAAATAGAAAGTTCAAACGAACAGCATTTATTTAAAATGGAAATCTTTTGTTATATTATATATGTGTTTAATGTCCCTTTTGATTAATTTAATGCATCCTTGCTGAATAAAAGTATTAATTTCTTTTGGTTTGCCCTCAAACTTTTAAACTTTCGTGTTTCTTTTCTTATAGAGAGGGTTGTTAAATTTACCGCAAGGGCCATTATTGATCGAGCCGGTCCGTGGCCACACCCCAAACGTCACTCATCCACGACACCCACATGTGATCTACCGGAGTTCAGCCTGGAGTGCAATCAGGCAGCAACGTAGCACTGATGCACACAGAATTCATCATAGTCCCTGTGGGGTCAAAGGTCAGATATGTTAGATGTCTAAAAATCATAATAGAATGATACTTCACCAAAAAATATTATATTGGGAGCTCATTTTTATGTGTGTGTCTCCGGTGCAGATGGTTCTGAGTTCTCCCAGCAGGTGGAGCAGGAGAGAGAGCGCTGGGAGCAGGAGCAGCGCCAGCAGGGTGGGGATCGTAATCACAATCAGCATCAAGAGTGGGAACGACCACGGAGGATCTCCCCTCGCTCCATCAGCAAAGAGCGTTGGGTGGAGACCATGGTGGTGGGAGACTCCAAACTTGTGGACTACCACGGAAGTGGAAACGTTGAGTCCTACATCTTTACCATCATGAACATGGTGAGTGTGTTCAAGTACTTCTGGAAAGCTCATATGTGACCCTGGACCACAAAAGCAGTCTTAAGTCGCTGGGGTATATTTGTAGCAATAGCCAAATATACACTGTATGGGTCAAAATTATTGATTTTCTTTTATGCCAAAAATCATTAGGATATTAAGTAAAGATCATGTTCCATGAAGATATTTTGTAAATTTCCTACCGTAAATATATTAAAACTTAATTTTTGATTAATAATATGCATGGCTAAGAACTTCATTTGGACAACTTTAAAGGTGATTCTCAATTTGTTATTTTATAAGTAAGGTTATTTTTTTTTTGCACCCTCAGATTCCAGATTTTCAACTATTGTCCTATCATAACAAACATTACATCAATGAAAAGCTTGCTTATTTATTTATTTATTTATTTATTTATTTATTTATTTATGATGTATAAATCTCAATTTCGACAAAATTGACCTTTATGAGTGGTTTTGTGGTCCAGGGTCACATATTTACAAATTGGGAAGTCGTAGTTAAGATGTCAGATCCATTCAAGTCACTTTGGTCAGTGATGGCAATGCATAAAATTAAGCAAGATTTTAAAATTTCTACAGAGTGATGAATAAAGAATGTGCATCAGTGTGTTTTTGCTTTTTTATGTTGTTCAATTTATGATGGTGCTATAAATTAATTGTTATACATTGTAATTGTACAATACTATCATATTTTGAAGATGCAATTTAGATGTCAATACACATGCTGCATCTAATGCACACGTCATATTTTCACAGACACACCCAACTTGGAAACTCACATCTTAAAGAAAGCAGTTCAGTTACACTTTATTTTGATGGTCCCCTTGTTGGCTATAAGTAACTTTGCAAATAAACGTCAACCAAAGGCCAGATGTACTAAATTAGCGAATTAGCTTGAGAGCACAATCCCATAAAATCGCAGACAGGACTGGAAGTTTTGAGGGTGATTTACTGACAGTGTGCAAATTAAAGAACACAGATGCAGCCGGATCGATTCCATAATGACCTACGCAACCTACCAAGAGCAGCACAAATTAGCGTAGGGTCGCAGACAAGCAAAGTCGATGATAATGTGGTGCATGTGATCCACTAGCAACACAGGCACAAATTGGCTTAAGAAATGATTTTTGGTGCTGTTAAATAATGGTGCAAATACCAAAAAAACTGACCACCGCAAACCTTAGTAAATCACTCTGCATGAATCATTTACATACTTGCGTCTGAAAAGGAAACTCCTACAATTGCATATGCATTAAGGTCAGCCGCAAAAATAACTGTGTCCATGCACTTTCATTGCTATTGTTTCATTGCGTGTCTTTAGTAAATCCTGATATATTTTAATGCCAGAAGAGGATTTGCTCTGGTGCAAACTCTTATTAGAGTATTAGTAGAGTATTAGTGGACTGTAAGGGTTAGGGATAGAGTTAGTGGAATAAGCTGACATGCGAAGTTACTTATAATCAACAGCATGTCTAAAGGGGACCATCAAAATAAATTGGTACCAAACATTCAGAGTTTCCCACGACTTTGTAATTACGAATTTGTGATGGTGTTCATGTGCATAACTCGTAAATACATCATTCAGACATGACTTGGACGCAACATATGACTTTCATTGTATAGAAAAGACCAGCTTGATAAACTTCAATAAATTGCATTTCAGACTTTCATAAATAAATCTTTTGTATCACCTTTTTTTTTTGTAGGTGGCTGGAATTTTTCACGATGCCAGCATCGGTAATGCTATCCATATCGTGCTGGTCCGGCTCATTCTGCTACACGGAGAGGAGGTACATATGAATCAAGGCATAATTTGTTTTACATCCAGTCCTTCCTCGCTGAACAGGTCGTCTTTGCCCAACATAAGTTTCCAGGGGTACAAATGGTTCTATGCTGGTTAGTGCTGGTAAACATTGACACCTTGCTGGTATGCTTGTTAACATACACAACATATACTGTTTTTATTTTTTAATAGGGTTACTGGACATTATTACTACTTGTACATTACTACTACTTTTATGTGTTTTCAGAAAGGGCTGAAGATCATTCACCATGCGGATACGACTCTCAACAGCTTCTGTACCTGGCAAAAAAAACTCAATCCTCAAAGTGACACTCATCCTGCACACCATGATGTCGCTATACTCATCACACGGTAAAAACACCCTGGTCCATATATACATATACATACATATATATAATTTTATATATATATATATATATATATATATATTTTATATATTATATATATATATATATATATATAGTATATATATATATTTCATTTATTTGGTAGTTCAGCCTGGAGTGCAATCTATCTATCTATCTATCTATCTATCTATATATATATCTATCTATGGTATATATATATATATTATATATATTAGTATTATTTTTATGCTTTTTTTTTATATATTTAATTCATTTTTGTATTAGCTTTTATTTTCATATTTTTAGTTTGATATTAATTTTAGTTATTTTGTTATGTATTATTGTCATTTTTATTCAGTTTTGTTTTAAAAAATATATTTTCTAAAATATATTTTAGAAAACCAAAGACTAGAGTAATCTATGCTAAAAATTCACCTATAATGGGAACAAAATGTTTTTTAAATATATTGAAATGGAAATCAGTTTTTTTCATTACTGTCAGGTCTATGCATTCTTATTCTCCATGTACATTCTTATGGTTATAGTTATAAAATGATTATAAAATCAGTTGTCCATTGACAAAACATTATCTAAATTATCTTAATAATAATATCAAAATATCTTCATCTAAACTAACTACATTTATTCAAGTCCATTAAATTAATATTACTGAATAAACCTCAGTGCCCTGGAATAAACCTATGTAAGTGTTGTGGATTTATTATATTGTTTATTATATAGTAAAATAATTAATAATTACCTAAGGTTAAAGTGGTGTAAAGTGCTGTTGGGAGCATGTTGGATCTCATTTATTAACATAAATGTCAGTCTCTTGGTTGCAGTAAAGGGAGCTGTTTGTCTCTGAGCATTTAACAGACCCTAAACACTCTCATTTCACCCCAGAGCACCACAGATTGAATGACTTCACCATGTTCTGTGTCCAAGGCTTGAGATTCTCCAGAGCTCATGCATGCTGAACACAGCCAAATAAATGACTAAGAATTCAACCCCTGCCATAACTCTTCTTCAGCAGTTTACCCCTGCTGCATGACTTTAGTATCCTATAAAAAGAATCAAAAACGCTGTTGTGCTGTGTTGTGTCTGAGCTGATGTGATCTCTCCTCTCAGGAAGGATATCTGCGCAGGCATGAATCAGCCGTGTGAGACGCTGGGCTTGTCTCACCTGTCGGGCATGTGTCAGCCGCATCGCTCGTGTAATATCAACCAGGACTCGGGGCTACCTGTCGCTTTCACCATCGCTCATGAGCTCGGACACAGGTATGTCTGTGTGGGTCAGATTCTCATGAAATGGTGCCATTGGTGCCTAAATATGGCATTCATTTTTCATTAAGTATTTGGAAAGGTCAAATTCTTTTGCCCACCTCAGGCTCATGCCAAGATTATTTTGTTCTTTCAAAACTGATAAAAATTTTTGTTTTACAAGATGACACTCTGAAATAATAATAATAATAAAAAATAATTGTTAAAAAAAAAAGATAATCTGGTGTTTTAATGGTGGAAATTTCACAGCTGTATGTGGTTGAACAGAAATCGAAAAACAATTGCATTTTCTGGTAAAATGCATAAAGCATTTTAGTATTATTACTTATTGAAAAATACATCTTTTTAAAATGTTATATAATTAATTTTACTATTATAATGCCATGAAAATTGGGTGGCTTTCCTATGCAACATTTTAAATAAAATAATAAATAAAATAAAAAATTTACATTGCACACATTTATCAAAAAATGTGACTACATTAATTTACTTATACATATATGGTGTTATATTGCATGATTCATTGGTGAATGTTATTCCAAAGCAAAAAAATTTTTTATTTTTTAAAGAAATTTATACTTTTCATTCAGCAAAGATGCATTAAAGTGACAGTAAAGACATTTATAATGTTACAGAAGATTTCTGTTTTGATTAAATGCTGTTCCTTTCAACTTTATATTCATCAAAGAATCCTGAAATAAATTGATCACAGTTTACTTAAAAATATTAAGCTGCACAAATGGTTCTTGAGAAGCAAAATCAGCATATCTGAATGATTTTTCTGAAGGATCATGTGACACTGAAGACTGGAGTAATGATGCTGAAAATTCAGCTTTGCATCACAGGAATAAATTGTATTTCAAATATATTGTATTTTAAATTCTAATAATATTTCACAATATCCCTGCTTTTACTGTATTTTTATCAAATAAATGCAGCCTTGATGAGCATAAGAGACTTCTTTAAAAAACACTTAAAAAATCTTACCAACCCCAAACTTTTAAATGGTACTGTATGTTATTGTTTTGGAATGTTTTGGAATCTGTGCTGTAGTTTTGGAATCTATCATGACGGTCAAGGGAATGACTGTGAGTTAGTCGGGAGGCATCCCTTCATCATGTCCCGTCAGCTCCACTACGACTCCTCTCCTCTCACCTGGTCCTCCTGCAGCAAGGAGTACATCACACGCTTTCTGGAGTGAGAACACACACTCATGTACAGGAGCATGTCATTGCATGCTTTATATCTTACGTCTTACAGCTGATTTTTGAATATGTCATGCAATGGTCTTCAGTCATAAAGCTCTGTTATCCTCTCAGTCGTGGTTGGGGGTTCTGTCTGGATGACCGGCCATCTAAGAGGGACCTCAGCTCTCCGCTGGCAGCACCGGGAGTGCGATACACCCCCCAGCACCAGTGCCAGCTGCAGTACGGACCCAACGCCACCTTCTGCTCAGAAGTGGAAGTAAGGAGTGCATTCATTCAAAAATCAAGATACTGTATGGTTCTAAAATATTTTGTTGATTCTAAAAATGAAAGGGGCTCTTTAGGATGTCAAGCCATTCATTCAGGCTCTTTTGGTTCCAGAATGTGTGTCAGATTCTGTGGTGCTCTGTTAATGGATCCTGCCGCTCCAAACTGGACTCGCCGATAGACGGAACCAGGTGTGGACCTGAGAAGGTACGAGAGGTTCACTGTACATTTAGAGAAACGTTTTGCATTGCTATGCATTTAACTGTGTGTTCATGTGTGTCAGTGGTGTATCTCTGGTGAGTGTGTGATCGTAGGGAAGTTACCGGAAACAGTGCATGGAGGTTGGGGTCCCTGGAGCACATGGTCTCACTGCTCTCGTACCTGTGGAGCCGGCGTCCAATCAGCAGACAGAGAATGCATCCAACCCAAGTACACATCACTCTCATCACTCTCTTCATTATTCCTTACTGCTTTTCTTTTATTAATTCTTTTTTTTTTAGTAAGGTTTTAAAAGGTTTTAGCAAGAAATCATTAAATTGATCAAAAGTGATTTCTGAAGGATCACGTGACACTGATAACTGGAGTAATGATACTGGAAATTCAGCTTTGCATCACAGGAATAAATTACGTTTTAATATATACTACAATAGCAAACAGTTATTTGAAATTGTAATAATATTTCACAATATTACTTTGATCAAATAAATGCAGCTTTGGCGAGCAGAAGAGACTTGATAACATTAAAACTCTTACAGACCCCAATATTTTAATATCAATGTGCTTATGTAGATAGATACATAATTCTACTGTAGCTATAGGGTAAGATTTGTTTTAAAGAAATCAATATTTAAAAAAAAAATGAAAATGTGCTTTATTCCTGTGATGACAAAGCTGAATTATATATACATTATATATAATTTATAGATATAAAATAAATTACAAATACATTATGTGCCAAGAAGATTAACAATTAAAAAGTTATTAATCAATTTATTGATGTCATGCTTCAAAATAAAAGGTGAAGTCGAGTGCATTGCATTCTGGGATATAGTATTCTGTGCAATGTGCTTGTTAGGTGGATATTCTATTTATAGATAGAATTTGCACTATAAACAAGTATTGTGGTAGTATACTGTTCTGACACCGATTGTTGTTCATGCATTTCTGCCCATTATCTGCTGTACTACCAGCAGAATACACTAGAGGACACTCTTGTAACTCTTTTACAAACTTTTTGGTCTGTTGTTAGGGCTCTGTCATAAATTGACTACTAGCATCTTAAAACCACACCATTTTAGGTTTTTAAGTAACCACTTGTGAATTTTCTCAATTTCAATCGCTCCACCGTCTTTTCTTGTACATTTTGCTGAAAATGATCTGTAGCATGATTTTTGTTTCTGTGTTCAGACCTGAGTTTGGAGGCAAATATTGTACAGGCGAGCGGAAGCGCTACAGAATTTGCAACACAAAGCTGTGTGCCAGAAAACATCCCTCCTTTAGAGACATGCAGTGCAGTGAATTTAACACTGTGCCTTACCACAATGAACTCTACGAGTGGATACCTGTTGCAAGCTCATGTAAGATCACTTTGCATCACATGCATCAAAATATTGCATTCAAACTTGTATATGTGCATGATACGAAATCAATATTTTTGGTCATTTTTATCAGGAGAGAAATACACATTTTAAAAATATACACTACTGTTCATAAATTGGGGGTCATAAATTGGGAGGTTTTTAATGTTTTTGAAATATGTCTCTTATGCTCACCAAAGCTGCATTTACTGTATGTGACCGAAAATACAAAAAAGAAAAAAGAAAATTTAAAATAAGTATTTTCTATAGTATACAGTTTAACTTGAGATTTATTCCTGTAATGCAAAGCTGAATTTTCAGCATCATTACTCCAGTCTTCAGTCACATGATCCTTCAGAAATCATTCTTATTTGCTGATTTACTCCTCAAGAAACGTTTCTTATTATCATCAAACAAGCCCGAACCTGAACAACCTTGCATCGCAGTCATGACTTCTACATCGCTTGCATTTTTTTCAGAAGTTGGAAAAAGTCTAGCTGATTAACTTTTCTCAAGGACTGTTTGAATAAACACAACTGGCTACACAAATGTAAAGCATTTAATGTTGACTTGAGAAATAAAAGCATGTGCTTTCTAGTTGAACAGCTGAGCCAAGATACTGTGTTAATGCACGCTGCGACGGTCGAGGCCTGTTGACATTAACATAAAACTTCTTACATGTGGCTGCTTACAATTTTATAGAGTTAGTTGGTTCACATTCAAGAAAGCCCCAGTTTTATTAGCCAGCTTTAGAGGCGTGTGGATTCCTGACACAAGTGTTCAGTCATTGTTTGCTCTGTTTAAGCCGTTGGAGCACAGCGTGAGTTTGTATTGTAGATTATAGCCTAAATACTATTTGATGTTTGCATGGTAACAATACCAATTAATTATACATTTTATGTGTTTTTTCTTCTTTGGGTCTTAAGCCCCGTTCACACCAAGAATGATAACTATAAAGTTAACGATATTAGCGTCCACACCAGCAGACGATATCGTCTGTTTATTCCAAGCAAACGCTCGTCTGCCGCTGATGATATTAAATCTATAAAATGTTTCGGTAAAATGCATTTACAAACAGTATTATATTAAAATGCTTCACTGTATTATACAGTAAATAGCACTGTCTTTCTCTCCTGTTCTGTCTCTCTCCCAGCGCGTCCATGTGAGCTGCACTGCAAGCCTGTGAATGAGGCCTTTTCTGAGAAGATGCTGGATGCGGTTACAGATGGAACGCCCTGCTTTATGAACAACAACAGCAGAAACATCTGTGTCAATGGTGTGTGCAAGGTAGTGTGGCTGGGTATGTCTTACTTTCACCCATTTGTGCTCATGTGTGCGCTGGTGTATTGGTCTGTTCTGTAGCTGTCTGGTGTTTTTTGCCTCCTCCTAATGTTCATCTTTCATGTTATGAGGGAAGTAAATTGTGAGTTATGTTTTATTGCCAAAGAGAAAAACTATGTTTTGCGTTTTTGTATATGTGGTGATGGTTTTGTATATTTCTGTGATGTATGTGTAATCTTTCTCCAGGAGGTGGGTTGTGATTTTGGCATCGATTCTAATGCTAAAGAGGACGGCTGTGGTGTTTGTCTTGGTGATGGATCCACTTGTGAGACTGTGAAGGAGAACTTTGTGGAGCAAGACGGATCTGGTGTGTAAGACTAGTAATCTCTAGCCCTGCCTCTGAGTAGCACACATGACTTCTATGTTTATATATATATATATTATATACTAAATTAGATTTCAGAAATGATAAGTCCACATAAATGTACACAAATGTTTTAAATGGCTTATAAGTGAGATTATGTGATTTAGGTTACACGGACCTAGTTTTGATCCCTAAGGGAGCTCGGGATATCTTCATACAGGAAGTGGAGGAGGCTGGGAATTTCCTTGTGATCCGAGCGGCTGATTCAGAGGAGTATTACCTCAACGGGAATTACATAATTCAGTGGAATGGAGAGTACGAGGCAGGTGGCACTAAGTTTTACTATGATCGGACTGGTAATATGGAGAATCTCACCTCAGCAGGACCAACAACTGAACCGGTCATGATCCAGGTACTGAACTTTACACACGTAAACACATTTGCCATATTACATATGGCAACATATTAAAGGAATATTCTGGGTTCAATTTCAATTAAAGGGATACTCCACCCCAAAATGAAAATTTTGTCATTATTCACTTACCCCCATGTCGTTCCAAACCCGTAAAAGCTTCGTTTGTCTTCGGAACACAATTTAAGATATTTTGGATGAAAACCTGGAGGCTTGTGACTGTCCCATAGACTGCCGAATAAATAACAGTGTCAAGCTCCATAAAAGGTATGAAAGTCGTCGTCAGAATACTCCATCTGCCATCAGACGTGCAATCTGGGTTATATGAAGCAACGGGAACACTTTTTGTAAGCAAAGAAAACAAAAATAATGACTTTATTCAATAATTCCTTTGTAAACGGTCTCCTCTGTGTCTCTCCATATCACTGTATGCTGTGTATGTTCTTCTGTATCATCCACGCCATTTATTTACTGTAGATATTTATTTGGCATCCATTTCATCCAAAATATCTTAAATTGTGTTTCGAAAACGATCAGAGCTTTTATGGGTTTGGAACGACATGGGGGTAAGTGATTAATGACAAAATTTTCATTTTGGGGTGGAGTATCCCTTTAAACCCTATAGACGCATTATGACATTTATAAAAACGAGAAAATTTGTGTTTACAGTAATGCACAAACATTGGAAATATATAGGTTGAGACATTTTGAAATATAAAACTTTAAATAATTAGTTATGATAATTAAAACAATGCTTTGTGGATAGCTGCATTAAACCCCTTTCTGGCACAAATTATTTTTTGTTGAGCACAGAAAAGATTGGCATGTATTTTTTTTTCATATAAATATATTTTACTACCTGTTGTGTTCTCTGAAATCAGTGTGTATTTTGCTTTGACTGAAAATCCAATTTTGGTTATTTTGAGACACTGATTAAAGAGTCAGTGTTATTTTCTGTGTTAATCATGGGAAACATTTCACGAAAACAGCTCATTGTGAAAAATAATTTCATTATCATTACAGACACAAATAGTTTGATTTATCCCTCTTCTTCTGACATTATTTATATTAGAAAGATTTGGAAATAAAGTAGCTTCTAACTGGTGGCACTTGCAAAGAAAGATGATTTGTTGAATGCTGTCATTAATGATGGATGCTTTTCTTTCAATTTGAAATGTTCAGCTGTTGTTCCGAGAGGCAAACCCCGGTGTCAAATATGAGTACACCATTAAGAGGAGTCGCCCGCTGGGCAACGAAATTCTGGAACCAGAGCACATCTGGAAATATGGAGCCTGGACTGACTGCAGCACCACCTGTGGGCTTGGTATGGAGCATGATTTTTCTTTATTCAATCCATAGTTCAACTGTAGCATCATTACTTCTAAATAAAGGATGTTTTGGTGTGTTTATATTGATAAAGGTTACCCCAGCAGGGCTTTGATAGCATGTGACTTTCTGTCTCTGTACAGGTGAGCAGCATCAGCCCGTGCGCTGTTTTGAGGCAGAGGTTGGTGTGGTCGAGGAAACACTGTGTGACCCCAGCACACGTCCTGATGACAGGCATCGCAAGTGCAAGAACATAGACTGCCCTGCAAGGTACACTACTAAAAAACAGCTAAGTTCAGAACAGCACACCACCATATTAGTCTTATTTATAATATCTCCAGTATGTAATATGTATATACAGTATAGAATGCAGCATTTCTGTATGCATAGAGTACCCAGAAGACCTACAATAATTCCCAGAATGGTCATTACACAGCAGAGTATACTATGGTGATCAATGTACATGTACAGTATACCATAATTCAGCACTGCATTTCATTTCCAGTGTGAAGGAGAACCAGAAATTATATCAACTGAGGTTTTTAAAATCTTTTTCTTGACTCATTATTTTAATTGTACATGAACCTAGATTAAAAATGCTATTTATTTTCTTTAAATAGGACATTTTTATCTTTGCCTATTCCATATTGTTTCATATGAAATAGTAGGTCATAAAGAGCTTTCATTACTGTTTAAAAGTTTTTTTTTTTTTTTGTAAATGATTTTGAGGACATCTTTTATGTTTACCAAGGGTGCATTTATTTGATCAAAAATACAGTAAAAACAGTCAAATTATGAAATATTATTACAATTTAAAATAACTGTTTTTTATTGCAATATGTTAAAACATTTAATTTATTCCTGTGATGCAAAGCTGAATTTTCAGCATCATCACTCCAGCCTTCAGTGTCACATGATACTTCAGAAATGTCTTTACTATGTATCATATATATCATATAATTTTACTATATGTCTTTACTATAATTTTACTAAATGTCTTTACTATATATCATATATATCATATAATATCAGGTGGTGGGTGGGAGGATGGCAGACATGCTCGGCTACATGCGGTCCAAACGGAGTGAAAAAGCGCACAGTTCTGTGTATACGGACTGTGGCCGGAGAGGAGCGGGTTCTTCACCCTGGGGACTGCAAGCAGCTGCTCAAACCCAAACCTGTGATACCTTGCAACCGAGACGTACCATGTGGGTCCGAATGGACAGTGGGGAACTGGAGCGAGGTGGGTAGTTGTCTTAAAAATTAACATGGTTAATGTACTTTACATTCACCATGATGATGGTAAAAAAAAAAATGGGATGGAAAATTATATTTCAACGCTTTTGTATTCAATGTTTTGCGAGAGAATGCAAATGTTTTGCAAGCGAATGTAAAGTTTGAAAGGGGAACGGATTGCTTTTCCTCAAACACAAATGCATTGAAATATAATTTTTCCTTCCATCTATTTTTTCTATCACCATGTCCTCTTAGTGGCTCTGTATCAGTTGCATGTTTTGTGGATTGTTTTGAATTGTTCATGGTTTTAAAAAATTCTAAACACCCTGAAAATTAAAATTCTGTCATCATTTCCTTACCCTTATTATTATTTTGTTCCATGTGACTTTTTTCTTACAATTTGACTTACTTTGAGCTATGAAGCTCATAAGGACAAAAACCACAGTAAAAGTCCTAAAACTGTTCATAAAACTTTATTAAGATTTGTGAAAAACTTGAAATATGATTTGTGCATTATTTCAAGTTTTTCATAACTTCTGAAGTCATGCAATAGCCTTGTGTGAGGAAGAGACCGAAGTTCAAGTTAGTTCAATTAAAACCTTTGGTCTGTCAAAACTCAGTCGTGCATGTACATATTCATAGTAGTGCTGCACGATTAATCAAAATAAAAACAAATTTTCAAAATCGCTTAGTGTGATTATCAAATTGCAAAAAAAATATGCAATATTATTTCTAACATATCACTGTAAAATAAATAGTAATTTTTAAAAATTAGTAAATATTTTTAAAAAATTAATAATAATTATATATTTTTTATATAGCCATACTGATGTATAATAACAAAATGTGGGCAAAATTGTTGTTTTTTTCCAGAAAAAAATGTGCCCCAAATCATGTAGCCCTGATTCATACATAGTAATTAGTTGCATAGTCATATTATTTAATTTCTGTGTTACCCAAACTTATGATTGTGTGTCATCCCGCAGTGCTCTCTGTCCTGTGATGGAGGGATAAAGTCAAGAGTCATCAAGTGCATGGCAAAACAACCCGGCCGGTGCAACTCTGCCAGTCGACCTCGTTCCACGATCCTCTGTAACCTCCAGAGCTGCTCGTCCACTAACAGATGGACAGGTTCTCCATTCCGACCACGATTCCGACCTAGAGACCGTCCTAAAGTCCCAAAGCAGGCCCCCGGGACCCAAACACCAGGATATAGCACCACTCTCATGCCTCCAAACACCTCTACTACCATTACGACCAACACTTTTCCAACGTCCACAACATCTGACATCATCCATGAAGATGACCAAGACTTTATCCTGGTGAGGGATGATCACAAAGGCAAAGGTGGTCCTGGATGGGTTCCAACAAATACTGAGGACGAGGAGGGAAGCACAGACTTACGCCCTCCAGATAAAAGCTACACCCCGGGTTATGATTACATAGCAGAAGGTCCGACTGGAGAAGAAAGGACACATGAGGATGACATGTTTACCAGCACACCTGAAGAAGTCTCCACATCTGCTGTCCAACCATTGCATACTAACATCCCCACAACAAAACCAGCCACTACTAGTAGAACCCAATACAATGATCATATGACAACATCCCCAGTGCTGCAGAAAACAACAAGCTCATATGAACCAAATACCACCCCGAACCCTAAAGTGCCACATTTGAATACTCAAAGTCCACAAGCAACTGTTCCTACAGTGAAGATACTGAGAAAAGCCTCACAAACACCGAACAGTCCAAGCATAGGCAATGTGTCTAAAACAGGCAGGCAGAAGCCAGAGACGGGGACCACCACGGATGACTACAGGAACCTGAATGCACGAGATCCCGTCAGTAGGAATGCATTTTGGAAAGTGGGCACCTGGAGTGATGTAAGAATGCAAACTTATGGCATTATGTCTTACATTTCCCGCATTAAATGATGCATTACCTGAAGAAAATACTAGTGTTTGCATGGCAGCAAAAGAATAGTGTTAAAGGATTGGGTAAGTTTAGTTAACTAGTTAATTTCTTCCTCAGTATTTTTGTCTTGTTTGTCATAACAAATATCTAAACATTCTTTAGTCAAGGTACATTCTCTTGAAAATACTTGTTGATACATATATTAAAATTATGTGAGATTATGCTTAAAACAAGAAAATATATTTGCCAATGGGGTTAGAAAAATTAAGTTATGTTCCTTTTGAATTAAGTTTATTTTTCTGAACCCACTGGCAGAATTGTTTTTTTTTTAACTCACTTAATTTTGATAAATTTATCTGAAAAAAAAAAGACTTTGTTTGACATCATTTTGCTTCTTAATTTGATGTATTTTGCTTTAAAAATGTTAGATATTTGTAATGGGAAAAAATACAGAGGAATAAACTGACACTTTTTGCAGTGTAAATATTACAGCATTATGGTATTTTGAAAGACAAACATTTCATCACGTAAAAAATAATTTAACCTTAAATATCTATGAAAACTATAGTGTTTATTTTAAAAAATAGCACACTGAAAGTTTGAATGAGTCTCTACATTAGGCGGTTCAAGTTGAATTACTTGCAAAACTTTGTGCAGAAGAACAGCATTTTCTGAAGAAAATGAGAGGAGTTTGCAGTATTGTTGGTGAATAAAAGTATTAATTTCTTACTGTGCCCAAACTTCTGAGTGCTAGTGTACCAGTTTATTTATACATTACTTGGAGAGCAACCCATGTTCATTTGGGAGGTAATAAAATGCAGTTAGCAGTATTGATACTATTATGTATTTTTTTGTCCCAGTGCTCCACTACGTGTGGTCTCGGTGCGGTTTGGCGATCAGTAGTCTGCAGCTCAGAGCGTGAGGAAGACTGTGCCAGTGTGAAGAAGCCAGAACCTGCCCGCCGATGTAACCTGCGACCCTGTGCCACCTGGAAGAGTGGTAACTGGTCCAAGGTAAAGCCACGATTTCAAAAGAAACTAAATGACTGTATCCTGCAATGAACTGTGACGTCCCCCTTTCTTTAGTGTCCTGAAGGCTGTGTGACTGATACGAAGCATCGAGAAGTGCATTGTTTCGACACTCAGAGCAGACGTCCATTGAGGCCTTTTCACTGTCAGGCTCTTTCATACAAACCACACAGCAGTTTGCCCTGCAGCACCCAGCCCTGCCTGCAGTGGATGCTCTCACCCTGGGGAGAGGTGCACATACGCATGCAGAGAATACTGTTAATATTGTTTTTTGTTAATATTTTGAGTTTTTATTTTAGTTTTCTATTTTAATTTTAATGAATTTTTAAGAAATTGTGTTGTCTTTATCATTTTTGTTATTTTTTTTTTTTAGTGTCCTTGATATACTATATGTGACCCTAGACCACAAAACCAGTCATATGGGTCAATTTTTTCAGATGAAAGGTGAATAAATATGCTTTACATTGATGTATGGTTTGTTATGATAGGACGATATTTGTCCGAGATACAACTATTTGAAAATCTGGAATCTGAGGGTGCAAAAAAATCTAAATCAGAAAATCGCATTTAAAGTTGTCCAAATAAAGTTCTTAGCAATGCATATTACTTATCAAAAGTGAAATTTTTATATATTTACGGTAGGAAATTTGCAAAATATCTTCATGGAACATGATCTTTACTTAATATCCTAATGATTTTTGGCATAAAATAAAAATGGATAATTTTGACCCATACAATGTATTGTTGGCTATTGCTACAAATATACCCCAGAGACTTAAGACTGCTTTTGTGCTCCAGGGTCACATATTATTGTTTTGTTATTATTTAGATGTTTTTTTTTTCATCTTAATTTTAGTTAAAGTTTTTTTTAAAGTAATTTTGTTGTCTGTTTTTGTCATTTTTATTAGTTTTTATTTGTATATTTTCACTTTAATCTTAAAGTTTTAGCAATTTTGTTGTGTTCTTGTCATTTTTATTACTTTTTGTTTTTAGTGTCATTGATATACTATTATAGTTTTTGTTAATATTTTGAAAGTTTTTATTTTTATATTTTCACTTTAATTTTAAAGCTTTAATTGTTTTGTGTTTTTGTATTGTTTTATTATTTTTTGTTAATATTTCAAATTTGTTTTTATTTTTATATTTTCACTTGAATTTTAAAGTTTTACTGAATTTGTTGTTTGTTTTTGTAATTTTTATTTGATTTTTTAAATATTTTTTAAACATGTCTACAGTATATAGTTTTTATTCATTTTTATTTACTAGTTTTAGTTATTTTTGTTTGTTTGTTTGTTTGTTTTAGTTTTAATTATTTTAGTATTTTAAATTAAAATAAATAAAAATGAGAAATTATGCCCTGACAGCTAGCTGCAATATATATATATATATATATATATATATATAATATTATATATATATATATATATATATATATATATATATATATATATTTTATTTTATTTCAGTTAATATTTATTTTACAAGGGAATGTTTTTTTTTTCTTTTTTCTTTTTTTTTTTTTTTTTTTTTTGGATGGTTTTAGTTTTAGTTAACTCTAATAGAGTTCTGACTGTTTTTTCCCCTGTGGTTGACAGTGCTCTAAAAGCTGTGGGCGTGGAGTGAAGGAGAGACGTGTGTACTGCACCGTGTACCAGCGCTGCAACATCACGCTCAAACCCAACAACACTGAGTCCTGCCATCTGCAGCCCTGCACCAGCTGGGCGACTGAAGCCTGGGCTCAGGTAACACACTGCCAAAACCTCAGTGTTCATTTATAGAAAGGAGTAAATATAGGGTCTAGTTCAGGCTTAGTAGGAATATTTTTGTAACAAAATTAATAATTTTATTCAGCAAGGATGCATTAAATTGATCAAAAGTGACAGGAAAGATATTTATAAGGTTACAAATGAATTACCATCCCCAAATCATTTAAACCTATTAAAACATAAAGTTGGGGTGGGATGTGTCAAAGGGCTTGTCCTTTTTTAAAAGCCGAATCAGCTATAGTTTCCATTCCATGATTTGTGACTTGCCATTGTTAGTGGTATTTATAATCAAGTGGGCGGGACGTTCCCATTCCAAAGAGCATTTTATTGGACAAAAATTGTTGTACGCCCCTCCCTGAGCACCTATGATGTCATCACGGTTTGACAGTGCTCCAGAAGCTGTGGTGGAGGCGTTCAGAAGCGAGCGGTGAGGTGCATAAATGAGGAATCGGGCGAGGAAGAAAAGACCTCACTCTGTGCAAAAAACAATAAACCTGACAGTGTGCAGGACTGCAACCCACAGGAGTGTAAAACTGATTTAGGTAAACTCTATTATATAATATCATGTTCTGTTTGTTTCATAATTGTTGATAATCCTACAGTGGACCCTAAATGTATTTGGACACTTAAAAATGCCTGAAGGTCATTGCATTTAATAAAAACAATTTAAAAATATGAATAAAAACTATTAACTCGATGATACTATAATAACACCGATTTTTAGTGGATGTATGAAGTCAGTTCTCCTCAAGTTCACACAGGTGACCTAGCAGAGAAACCACAGGTGTATTTCATTACATGATCCACTAACGTCCTGATCCACTATCAACAGGTTATTTTACAAAAACCCAACCAACTTCTTTACAGCTGCCTTAGAGCGTAAAGGAATACTCCACCCCAAAATGAACATTTTGTCATTAATCACTTACCCCCATGTCGTTCCAAACCCGTAAAAGCTTCGTTCATCTTCGGAACACAATTTAAGATATTTTGCATGAAAACCAGGAGGCCTGTGACTGTCCCATAGACTGCCAAATAAATAACAGTGTCAAGGTCTATAAAAGGTATGAAAGTCATCTTCAGAATACTCCATCTGCCATCAGACTTGCAATCTGGGTTATATGAAGCGATGGGAACACTTTTTGTAAGTGAAGAAAACAAAATTAACAACTTTATTCAACAATTCCTTTGTCAACGGTCTCCTCTGTGTCTCTCCATATCACGGTATGCTGCGTATGATCTTCTGTATCATCCGCGCCACAAGGATGCACTGTTCCTACATGTATTTAGCTTTGATTTGAAAGAAGACAGCGAAGACATCCTTGTGGCGCAGATGATACAGAAGAGCATACACAGCATATGGTGAAAATTTTCATTTTGGGGTGGAATATCCCTTTAATAAAAGTTATTTTGTTTAATATTTTGTTTTCTAAAGCAATGACAATTTATGCATTTTTAAGCATGGCTTACATGTTCCAAATTTGTTCAACTTTATCCATGAAAAATGTGGTCTTTTTGTGCAAGACGCCAAAAATCTTTTCCCCCGAAGTACATGCAAAAAACATTCTGGAAAATATAAAGTTGTGCCAACATAGATCATTTTAATGTACAATCCCATGGCTTTGTAGCTTATTTTTAATGTTAAAGCCCTTTAAATAGTTTTTTTTTTTATTTTGTTTCTCTTCTTTGCAGGCCTAGTTTGTAAGAAAAACAGCATGTCAACACGTTTCTGTGAGAAACTCAAGCTGCTGGGTCGCTGCTCGCTGCGCTCGATCCGCAAGCAGTGTTGTGTCACTTGTCTGATGTAACACTGCAGAGGTCAGGCTTGGGTCAACGACCAAAAGCACAAACTACTGGACACACTGCACGCAGAGGTTCATGGTGCTCTAGAAATGCAGACGTCCCTCTCAAATATATGAAAAATATGTGGTTTTTACTTGAACAAAGGAATCCTTGGCTTTTGACGATGTGTTTCCTACATTTGTCTTTAAATGCGTCTTGAAATACTTCAAACTTTAGTTACAGGATTCAACATCAGTTAGACAGTTAACCTATATGTTATTTTTTGCACTCATTTTGGACTTTTTGTTGTTGTTCTTATTCTTCTTTTTAACCTAAAAATATATGTTTTTGACAGGTTTACCAGTCAAGAACTGGTTGAGCACACAGCAAGACACCTGTCTTTAACGATCCACTTTATATATTATATATATATATATATATATATATATATATATATATATATATATATGATATATATATATATATATATATATATATATCATGGATCAGTTGAAATCTGCTATGAAGCAAGCAAAAGTTTTTGCACGTACAGGCTGATATTCAGGTTATTCATTAAGAAAAAAGTAGTTGTTATTATCTGAAGCGTCATGTGACCACTGTCTGATGAACATTATGCAACGCTTTCACAGTCAAAATGTGCACTTAGTGTTGTTTTATAAACTTGTTTTTCACAGAGCTAAAGTTAATTCTATAATTTGCGGATATGTGCGCAGAATTATTAACAAATTAACCCAAGTTGTTATTAGACTGATATTAATAGGCTGCATGAAAAATTGAGGGAATAAATTTGATTTTAGAGAGTTAGTCTCAGGGTTTTTTTATTTGTAATTTTTTTTTTCTTTGCTATGAAAGATGTTTTGAAAATTTGCATGGACAAAGCAAATACTATCACTAACATCTCGACATAAATTGATAATTTTATTTAAAAAAATTATTTAATACATTTGTTGATTATTTGTTTTAATTTGGATACTGCCATAAAATCCTTTCTCCCAAGCAGCTTCTATTTACTGCTATAAACCTATGATGGCCTCATCATTATAAATACAGAGAAAAATTAAAAAACGACTGTAAACTAAGAAATATATATATATATATAAAAAAGAAAATGACTGTGAAATAACAGGCTGTATTACATTAAGAGATGAGCAATGGTACTTTATAACCAGTATATATTTGTGACTTAATTGAACAACTTATGTAATGAGAGTTCTTGTCAGTACGTGAATCATATTTAGTGATGATAATGCAGGTATGAATATGTCAGGTACAAAAAAATCCAAAGGAGCCAGTATTTTGAGTTTACAAAAGGTCTGGTCTAGTTTAGTTTCCATTCAACTATTATTATTTTAATTTAAAAAAAATCTAATTTCTTACAACTTAACAAATTAAAAAGTTTAAATAATAAACAGTTTTTTTTATAAATCTTTACACAGGATCTAAGAAATGTTTTGCTGAAACTGTACGCTTATTATTTTATTTGCGTTTGTTTGTTTCTTCATTGTAACATATTTGGAGAAATGTAGCATTACATCACTTGCTCCTCAACTGATCCTCTACAGTGAATGGGTGCCGTCAGAATGAGAGTCTAAACAGCTGATAAAAACATCACAATAATCCACAAGTAATCCACACCGCTCCAGTCCATCAGTTAACATCTAAAGTGAAAAGACTCTCATTCTGATGGCACCCATTCACTGCAGAGGATCAGTTGGGGACCAAGTGATGTAATGCTACATTTCTCCAAATATGTTACAATGAAGAAACAAACTCATCTACATCTTGGATGGACGGGGGGTGAGCACATTTCCAGCAAATTTTCATTTTTGTGTGAACTGTTCCTTTATCTGCACTTTATTTGTGGTAGGTTTTTCTAGTTCATGTGCTTTTGTTACCGTCATTTGAAAATATGGATCCATCTGTGTGAATATTGTATTGGTGTAGCTCTCGGGGCTTCATGGTGCTGTTAAGATGCTGCAGACTGTTGGTGCTCTATGCTTAAGAGGCATCATCAAGGGTGCTCAAGCGTTAAAATACATTCTTAACCAGTTAAATGCACATTGTCACTGAGGATGGAGGTGTTGCAGGTCAATCCTCTCTGGCCTTTAAAACAGGCCTGAACGTTTTATACTGCTCATCTGTACTGCTGCTAAAATTATAAATAAATGCAGTCATGATGTGTGCAAGACCTGTTGTCTGCTGTTTGATTTGCTTGATTGCTTTCAGATCATTCTGAGACTATGTATGAGATCCGAACTCTGTTTCAAAACACAGCGAGCCTTCCTCGGAGGTCTGTATAATACTGTTAGAATTATTTATTATTAATAAATTTTTAAAGAAATGAATACTTTTATTCAGCAAGGGGTGGATTAAATTGATCAAAAGTGACAGGACAATTGTAATGTTACAAAGATTTCTATTTCAAATAAATGCTGTTCTGTTGAACTTTATGAGAGAATCCTGAAAATAAAATGTATCACGGTTTCCACAAAAATATTAGATAGTAAAAACTGCTTTCAGAAGTGATAATAAGAAATGTTTCTTGAGCAGCAAATCAGCATATTAGAATGATTTCTGAAGAGACACTGAAGACTAGAGTAATGATGCTGAAAATTCAGCTTTGCATCACAGAAATTATATTTTAATATACATACAAAAAGAAAACTACTGAATAAAAATACAGAAAAATGACTATGAACTTCAGAATGTCTTAGTATTTGATTTTTCTCAATTTTATGTTAATGACAGCAGCAGTATTGACACGCACAAAACCAGATGATCATGATCTCCAGCATGATTTGAGATGTTCAAAAGAGCATCTTGAGCTTCAATGGAAGCAATAATTTTTTCATATTTTTATTAATTAATAAAATTTTAAATCCTAAAATCTTATTTTTCTATATTTTAAAATGTAATTTATTTCTGTGATGCAAAGCTGAATTTTCAGCAGCATTACTCCAGTCTTCAGTGTCACATGATCCTTCAGAAATCATTCTAATATGCTGATGTGTTTAAATTAAATTGAATTAAAATTTATAGATTTTTGATAGGCGTTTCAGACATTTGCATGTACTCTTAACTCTAAATCTAAAGGTTTGGACAGGACATGCAGAAATATTGATGGAAACTTCAAAGATTAGTCCACTACTAAATGTAGCTTGCCACTCGTCCATTGTTTGTTCTTAACTAGCAACACTTTTTCAGGTCACCGTAAAATGGGAAGAGATGACTCTGCAATCCAAACCGTGCCGATTCAGGCTCCATTACAGAGGTCGGGTTAAATTAGGCCAGATTTGGGCGGTTTTTCTATCCCTTATAACTTGAAACCCACTTGGCACCGCAGCGCTGTCAGCTAGGTCACAGAACGATCACATTTGTCAGCACTGTCACACCATGTTAGTGCCCTAGATTTTGTGTGTTTCATGACAAAGCACATTACATAACCTTGATTTTAGCTCAGTTACATAATCACATGTTACAGTAATGTGCATCCAGCAAAAGAGGCCTGCATACGCAGTGCGATTCTTAAATGGCAGTAAGGCGACTTCCCTTTCCTGTGTACCACTAAATAATTCAGACGTCCAGTCAGAGCAGATTCAATGGGCCTGATTAAACTAAAAGCAGATCACTTCGTAATATTACTTAACTAGAACAACTTGTCTAGCTTTACACCTTGGACCGAATGGCGGCACGTCACTTACTGCAATATCATGAGCACACAGCACCTTGTGGAGTGAACAAGTTCAATAAAGTGTTAAATTAAACAGTTTAAAGGTTAAGACTTGGGTTTGGTTCAATCCGTTGGTTTACATACGTATAAGGTTAGCTCAACTGATCAATGATTTCATGGCAAGCGTGTCCAGAAGCGGAAAACAAGAAACCATCACTGCAAGCGGACACCCCGACACCTTCAGTGGACACTCGCTTCATCAAATATTTACTTTTAGTGACTGGCAAAACTGCTCAAGCCCAGAATGGATGAAAACGAATAGCATTAAAAAAACAGAGATTTCTGAGCCAGGTTTAAATCTACTGAATATAAATATAAAGCAGCATTGCTAATCACAAATACTCAAGGTTAGGATTTGAACAAACCCCAAAGGGATGCACCGATGTATCGGCAAATAATATCGGCCGATAAAAGCAATTATTTGGATTATATATTAAAAACAGCTGATGATGTTTGTTTCTATCTGAAAAAAAACAGCATTGAATATAATAGTCTTGCTGTTAATTTTAACCTCTAATATTATATACCAAAAGAGAGGGTTCCCTGTATATTTTACAGCATTAGCAGGAGTGATTTTTTTTCTTAAGAAAACAAAACTATCGGTTTCGGCAGATATCATTCTGGATAATCGGCTATTGATATCGACTGAAAAATTTTGTATCCGTGCATTATAATAAATTTGAATATTCACCCCTGAGTCCTGACTTTTGTTTATTTTACTTTTAAAACATTTTATGTAAAAAGTATTTGCACATGTATATTCTATTTAACAAATGACACATTTATTTTGTAGTTTTGCCCAAAAAAAAAAAAAAAATGGTGTACTGAAATTCAATATTCTTTCTAAGTATGCTGTCATTTGATGCAAGTCTCTCATTGGAAGTCGGTTAACTGTGCTGTTTCTAACTGGATTTGAGGAACAGTACAGAGAAATAGATCTATCGAGACAGAACTAACCGATAAAGCTCAGATCACAGAGAAAGATAAACCTCTGGCTTCAGCACAATCCTCCAAATCTTTCTTATATTACATGTGGCCCGAAAAAGGAGACGGGAAAGGTTTCATTTCGATTGAATTGACTACTGCATGTTTTTCAAATAAAATCCGGCTGTTGGCTACCACAGCATTTTACTTTATTTGAATTTTATCTGTGGGTTACAAAAAATAAAGCCTTACAGAAAGCGAATCATGTTGTGCACTCAAGCACGTGTCAAATGCAGGAATGTGTGACTAAGACTGGATAAGGTTTACGGCACTATGGCTTTTTATTACTGCATATTTTAAAGGAAAAATATATACTTTGTTGTTGTGATTGTAAGAGGGGCAACAAGCCAGTCTCATTTTTAGAATCCAAAAAGGCTTTTAGAGGGAAACTGAGCAGGAAATGCAGATAAGATAGTGATGTTTGAGAAGACAGATAAAACCAACCACACAAGACATTTGTCACTGGAAACACATTTCAGTTCATCAATACTCCATAAAACTGTGTGGGATCAATGCGAAAGTCAAAATTTTTCCACTCAGTTTTGAGGGCTGGAATTCAGGTGTTTAGTTTTTGTTTCGAATGAAATTTTACAGAGCAACAGAACAGTCTCATCTGACAAATTGAGCTAGAACTTTCACAGCTACTGATAAACGAAGAATAGAAATTAGAATAGTCTACCTGGAAATGATTGTCATTATTAGACATTCTCCTATATTTGTCTTCTTTTGTGTGAGCACTGTGTTGGACTATTATGCTGTTTTTGTCTTTTTGAAGCATGCACACTATGAACTGTCACTGTATGGACAAGAGCAGCATGATCATTTTTCAAAACATCTCCTTTTGCGTTCAACTGAAGAACAAAAATGGTTTTATTCATTTGGTTCATACAAAATAAAAGTAGCTCATTTTCCGCCAAGACATTATCTATTAAGTTCATTTCCTTTAATCCAATGCAGAATTCAAAATAGTTTGTAAACCACCTGTAAAATCAGTATGGAAAATTTCTTCATATTAACACAATAACAGTTTAGAACCTTCTTTGCAAAATAAGCTTTTAGAATTTGAATTTCTTGTTTTGGTGCCAATTTAGAATTTCCGTAAATTAGACTATTTGAACTAGATGTTTTGCTTTTGATTGTTTTCTTCAATTAAATTTTAGTTAAATGCCTGTAGTCTTACAAAAATAATCAATTTGTTAACACGTTCCAAAGAATAATAATGACATGTAATGTGTAACAGACAAAACCAACGTCTTGTCTTTTCAAGCAGTGTTCCTTTAGACCTCAGGATATTGTACAAGCTGAAAGAGACATGATCCACGACAAAAAAAGAAAAGACAAAACATGATGATTCCAAAACTTTATCAAGCTTCTTATCATCAGATGGGACCAATCATGAGTGGCATCTGGTTAGGTTTGTTCATCTTAAGCGTCTGTACTCTTTTCCTAGTCCACTATCAAAAAGCTCCAGATAACAGCCATTCACAAAAGCCCTATCAGACGGAGGGGTAAACACGACGAGGAGGAGCAAAAGCTGCGTGTGAGTGTGAGCATGGAGGAAGGGACCTAGAATGACAGACAAGGAGTAGGGAGGGGTGAGGAGCCAAGAGAGAGACAGCAGCTTTTCTGTGAACCTCCTGGAGGTAGGAGATCACATCAGGAGACAGGATGCCAGGAACAGGGTCGTTTTGACACACATTCCCTGGAAACGCAGGAGGAATAAGTGCTGCCATGATAATCATTCCCAAATGGGATTAATAAAGCACTTTATATTTCCATCAGAAGCTTTACAGACTCACTCCTCAGCCTAATTCCACAACTTCATGCTTTCTTCAACGGTCTTAAGTGGAGTTCTCTGGAGCGAGAGGCATCCATGCACATTCACTGAGCAGCATGTCCCATGAGAAGTACCATGAGGAGATGGACAGTGAGTAACAGTGTGTCTGCATGCTGGTCGGTGTGTGTCGTCTATCTTCTCGCCGTCTCTGTGATCTTCGCGTCCTGCCGCAGCGCATGTCCCGTGCAGCGGGCGCTCAGGGTCGCCAACTCCTCATCCGTCTCCGCCTCCACCTCCGGCCGGCATGTGCGCAGCTACGTGCACCTCCAGGGAGACGTGCGCCAGAGGAAACTCTTCTCCTTCCAGAAGTTCTTCCTTAGGATCGGGAAAGACGGCAGAGTCAACGGCACCAAGAGCAAAGACGATCCCAACAGTGAGTCACTTCATAATAGCCTATGCACTCCGTTTATTCCGAAAAAATTCAGTAAATATACGATTTCGAGTGTTTGGAAACTTTATACATCACCTTAGCTGTTAAGAAAATGCATTGATCAGGTTTAAAGGCACACTTAAAATTACAATTACTACAATTACTAATCATGCAATAATGTTGGTAATGGAAGTTATGAACTGAATAGTGTTATTTAGATTTAAATTACGTCAGAAAAATCTGATGTTAATAATAATAAGAAGAAGGGAGAGGATGGAGAATTATAGGCTATTTAATTAGTTTTAAACTCTATTAATTGCCTATCATATGCTTAACAGATCAGTAGTTGATGTATTGATGCACTGTTAATGTATCTGAAAATATCTAATGTTTAATGAAGCTTCTAATGGTTTGAAAGCACTTTAATGCTCTCTTCATGGAGATCTATATATATATATATATATATATATATATATATATATATATATATACATATACATTATGCAAAGTCTATATATATTTTCTGTTTGGCCAGTTACTATCTGTTATACATGTACTGTAGAAAAATCAGTTTACATTTAGGCACATTTAGTATTTTTTAATCTGTTGCGTAGTGTGCACAAGCAGTAGAAAACCGGTATCCAGTTTACATTGATCTCACCATCATCGAATCTGTCTGTTTTGCCATTGAGACATTTTAATAATAATCTAGTCAAGACGCTGAGAAACCTTTTGAATGCACAAGCAGTACCTGACAACAACAATTTATCACACATATTGATTTTGTTAATAGAAGTTCCTTACTTTGACAATATTTTTGAAAGCATCCTTACTTTACACATATTTGCACAAGCATATTTACACAAGTGCCTGCTTTGAAGGCAGTTTTCTTAAAATGTCTTGAAGGCGTTGCTACAGTTCTTCTGGATTTAGTTTGTCTCAGTTTCATCTGTTTCTTCATGTAATCACAGACAGATTCGATGATGGTGAGATCAGATCTCCATGTGGAGCACCGGTTGTTGTCAGACTGCTTGTGCATTCTAAAATCTAACTAGATTATTTTTTTTTTAATTAATGGTAAGATGAATGTTTGGAAATGTAAACTGATATTTTCTACTGACACACTACAGCAAAAGATAGAAATAACTGGCTTAAAACCCCATATATATATATATATATGTATATATATTAGTTTATTGTATTTATTGAGGTTAAAATAGAGTTTCTGGATTATGTCATTATAGGCAAAACTATTGAACATTGTGACATGAAATTAATTATTTAAAATGTAATTAATTATGAAATTAATTGAAAAAATAAATTAAATTAAAATTAAATTATTACATTTATTGGTCAAATTAGTTAAATTAATACATTTATTAATGAATTAAAATAAAAATCCAGGAATCCATTTAGGAATATTATTACTTTTATAAGTAAACTTTAATTTTATAATTAAATTAATAACTTTTGTAAAACATTTTTTAACAATAAAATTGTTAATAATTGATGATTTTTAGATTTTCTCATGTGCATTCCCATGCATATAAATCAAATCAAAAAGCCTATTCGACTTCCTATTCTATTCTACAGACATTTCTATAACCTGCAATAACTTTTTGCAAATGACAAATTATTGCAAATTATATCTAGGCAAAACACCTGATGCAAAACTAAATTCAGCGTGTAGGCTGTTCTGTCTTAATGAACCACACAGGAATAATATTAATATTTAAACCCCATGAATTTAATTAGCTACTCTAATAAAACAAACAAAATTAATGGGCCATAAAGGAAGGTGCTGTTGGCTGTGATATCCTTTTAAATGCATAATTATGTCCTGACACCCAAAAACCTGAGAGGAATTAACCTGCATATTGCCGTAAATGTTTTCCCTGACACAGCAAAGGAGGAAACACATCCTTTATAATGTAATTAAAGGTTACGCTTGTGTTTGCAATGGCTGTATAAACCTTACAGAGTCATGGATCTTTTATTAGATTGTTTCTGGTTTCTTATCAAGTATTATGAGCCCATCAGGGAGAGGCACAATGTGTTTTCGGTGTTTTACATGGAACAAGTTAATTAGCCATTACTCATATGGAGCCCATGTGCAGATAAGGGTCTTCCTGTTTCCTCTGTGTGTGTGAGTGTGTGTTTGTGTTTGTGTTTGTCTGGTGCTATTAGTGATTTGTAGTTAAGGGTCTTCCTGTTTCCTCTGTGTGTGTGGGTGCGGGGCATCTTGATTTAGGCATATGTGGTTGTTTGTGTCTGGTGCTTTATAAATCAAACTTTATTTTAATGTCTCAGTTTTTTTCTGCTAGACAGCAGTGAGATGTCTGCTGATTCTCAGATTGATCCCTTGACAAAAAGAGCCCGGGATATCTCCTATTGGGTTTCAAAAGAGATCCCAACAAGGTCTCAAACAGGGCTTAGATATGCCGAGATATCTCAAAGATGTCACTGGGACGGCACCTTGTCAAAAGGTACACCTTTGTACCAAACGGGTACATATCAGTACCTAAAATGTGCATATTAGTACCTACACTCTCAGAAAAAAGGTACAAAAGCTGTCACTGGGGCGGTACCTTTTCAAAAGGTACACTTTTGTACCTTTTAATTACTAATATGTACACTTCAGGTACTAATTCTTATCTTTAAGGTACCAATATGGACTCTTTAGGGACAAAGGTGTGCCTTTTAAAAAGGTACCGTGACAGCTTTTGTACCTTTTTTCTGAGAGTGTAAAGTGTGCAAATTAATATCTAAATGTGCTTATTGTACATCTTAGTACCTACAATGTGCATATTAGTACCTCAAGTGTGCATATAATGTGTGTATATTTACAAAAGTGTACTTTTTGGAAAGGTACCATCCCAGTGACAACTTCTGTACTTTTTTTCTGAGAGTGACAGTGTATAGGAGAACTATTCACTCATTTGTTTTGCAACAGATCATTACACTTTGACACTGTCAGATTTTTGTTCACTTTATCACCTTCAGCGAATGAATAAGTAAAATAAATAAAGAATTTTCAAACCAATTCATTATGATAATTGTACTTTTTTTATTTATCTGAACGGAAATCATAAAAGATGAAAAAAGGGTGTGGTCTGAAAAAGGAGACTGCTGGCCTAATTATTCTTGCGCAAAATCCCTCATTGAATCTCAAAAATAAAATGTATAGGCCCTAGCCCTAGACAAAAGAAGCCAAATATATATATATTTTTTTTTTTAAACTTTGTTTGATTGATTAATTGTATTATTTCCTCGTTATGAAACTGTGATTTGAAGTATTTTTGCACGTGTATTGTTTTTTTACGAATGCCCAGAAATAATTATTTTGTTAATTGTATGCATGAACGAAGTGAAATAATAACTCTTGATTTTGAAACTTTTTTGGAGTGTCCTTTATTTGGTTTAAGCGCTGAGTGGTGTCATTATATTTTTTTTGACAGTTATTTAAACTGTGTGGCCATGCTACAGAGTAGTGCCCGAACAGGGACACGAACTTTGAACTTGACATTTAAGTGTGTGACTTGGAATTTGAACTGTCTTGATTTCGGTTGATGAATTATTTGATGAACACTGGAACTGAATTAACAGGTTAAAAAGGAACCTGCCTGAAAAAATAAAACAATAAGGTGGGGCTTTTGCAAAAGGGTTTATGAACATTATATCCAAAATTTTGTCATAAAAAAAACATAAAAAAAAAAAAAACGATGTTGAGATGTTGTCCTCAGGTATTATTGAACCATCACATTATTGTTGATCTTCTTCCGTGGTGTTGGTCCCTAAAAAAGATGGCGGACATAGATTTTGTGTGGACTACAGAAAGCTTAACTCATTCACTGAAAATGATGCTTACCCTCTTCCTTCAATTGCAGAGATTCTAGAGTCCCTCGCTGGTTCAGTCATTTTTACAGCAATTGACTTAAACAGTGGGTATTGGCAAATGGAAATGGCCCCAGGGAGCAAGTTTAAGACTGCCTTCATAACCTCATCTGGCCTCTATCACTTTAATGTAACGCCCTTTGGGCTAAAAATGCTCCAGCTATTTTCCAGAGGCTAATGGAGTTGGTCTTGGGAAATTTACGGGGTCACTGTTCTGTTGTCTTGTCTACTTGGATGATATTATCATCTACTCCTCTTCTGTGTCCCAACATTTCTTAGAAATCCAAAAGGTGTTTAACAAACTACATCAAGCAGGTCTCACAATTAACATGTAGAAAAGCAAATTCTGCTTGTAGGAAATCAGGTTTCTGAGACTCATTGTGAGTACCAAAGGTATCACAGCAGATCCTGGAAAAGTTCAGAGCATTCAGTCTTATCCAGTCCCCAAAAGCCTCAAAGAGGTACAAAGATTTCTTGGTTTGTCTGGATGGTACCATTGTTTTGTTCCAAGGTTCTCCAAGATCACAGAACCCTTGAATGACTTGAAGAAGAAGAAGGGGCATCCTTTCATTTGGTCTTTTGAATGTCAACAGGCTTTTGATCAGCTTAAAGCATGTTTGACTTCACACCCAGTCCTTGGCCATCCCAAACAAAACCTTCCATTCACTGTCTATACCGATGCGAGCGAGACCGGTCTTGGAGCAATTCTTGCACAGAAAACAGGGGCTGACACTGAACAAGTGATAGCATATGCTAGCAGAACCTTAATTAAATCAGAAACAAACTACTTTGCCACAGAAAAAGAGTGCCTCGCTGTTGAGTGGGCCCTAGAAAAGTGGCAACATTATTTGGAACAAAAATGATTCACTGTAATCACAGATCATTCTGCCTTGCAGTGGGTCCTGACTTCCCAGAAAACCACAAATCGTCTGTTAAGATGGGCCCTGAGGTTACAGAAATTTGATTTCATAGTGGAGTACCATAAGGGTAATCTCAATGTTATTCCTGACGCTCTCTCCCGGATTCCTACCACCACTGGATGTGTCCTGTTCTCTTCAAAGAAAGAGAAGGATGACCTGCCTTTCACTGCCGACCTCATTTGGGAAGAACAACACAAGGATCCTGAGATTGAGAAATTGTTTAAGGCAGTAGCAGGGTGAGACAAAGAAGCTGAGGAGAAATATACAGTCTTGGAGGATAAGTTGTACGGAAAGACACAGGTTTTTTTTCACTACTGCATATACATTTCCATCCTCACTTACCTTCCAGGTGTTCAAAGCTTACCACAAGAATCCTCTCAGTGGTCATCTAGGAATTTTTAAGACATACAAAAGACTTCATACTGTTGCGTTATGGCCGGGGGTGTGCTCATCAAAAGTTGTGAAAAATGCCAGGTCCTGAAATACGACAACAAAAAACCTGCAGGAAAAATGCAACAAAACATAGTTAACAGCCCTAATGAGTTGTTAGGAGTTGAGATTATGGGTCCTTTTCCTCGCAGCTCTCAACAGAATGAGTATGTGTTAATGACTGTGGACTATCATACCTGATGGGTCGAGATCTTCACCATGCATGCTGCAACATCTCCAACCATTGCACATATCCACAGAGTGGAAATGCTGAAACGATGGGGAGTCCCAACCTGCATCCTCTCAGAGCATGGTTCCCAGTTTGTTTCTGCTGTTTTTCAAGAACTCTGTGGACAGTCACTCCAAAACTCACCACCGCGTATCATCCCCAGACCAATATGAACGAACGGGTAAATCAAACTTTGAAATGCATGATGGCATCTTATGTCAAAGAAAATCACAAAAAATGGGACGTCTATCTTCCAGAATTTAGATTTACATTGAACTCTGCTTTACAAGAAATCATCGGCGTGACACCTGCAGAATTACACACTGGAAGGACAATTCAGAGTCCTGTGGATAGAATACTTCAGGCAGATATTGCAGTTTGTTCAGACACCCTCCCTATGAGGCTGTCCTCTGACTGAAACAATTTCAGAAGAAATGTTGAAATCAGTTCTAAGAGAGCACGCCTCAGTCAGCTAAGAAACTATGATAAAAATCGAAGGGAAGTGTCTTACAAATGTAAAGATTAAGTCTGGGTAAGAAACTTTCCACAAGTGCACTACTGTACATCATTTTATCATTAAACTGGCTAAGAAGTGGAAAGAACCTTACTGGATTGTATGTAAACTAGGACCTGTGAACTATCAGGTGGTCTTCGAAAGCACTGGTGAAGATGTCAGGAATGCTTGTGTGTGTGTAATCTCAAACCTTGCTACACTACAGCTAAAAAAAAAATATTTCTGGAATCCATAGACGAGGAATATTTTCTGGGTTTTGATGCCAACCATGGATTGACTTCCCAAGGAGAAAGTGAAAGTTGCAGTGGATTAAGATTTATCCCATCCTAAGTGCACAAACACAGCAGTGAACACACATACACCATGAACACACACCCGGAGCAGTGGGCAGCAGTTTTTTTTTGCTGCAGCACCCGGGGAACAGTTGGGGGTTCGGTGCCTTGCTCAAGGGCACCTCAGTCGTGGTATTAAAGGTGGGAGAGAGCTTTGTACATTCACTCCCCCCACCTACAATCCCTGCAGGTACGAGACTCGAACCCACAACCTTTTGGGTTACGAGTCCGACTCTCTAACCATTAGGTCACGACTTCCCCAAGGTCGTGGAAGAGGAAAGAGAGAGTGTAATGGATCATTACACTCTGAAGCTGTCAGATTTTTGTTCACTTTATCACCTTCAACAAACAAATATAATAAATAAATAAATAAATAGTAAAATAAATAACGATTTTTTAAATCAATGAATGATGATAATTATACTTATTTATCTGAATGGAAATCATAAAAGATGATGAAAAAATGTTGTGGTCTGAAAAAGGAGACAAAAAAAAAACAGGTAGAGAAGAAGAAGGTAGTCGAGTTGTGGAAGTGAGAGACAGGTAGAAATGGCGGAACTGAGTTGCTGTGCATGGAATAATTGAAATCATCTTTGGACTATAACCATTATCGCTTGAGTTTCAATCCTTGGGGAGTACACCAGGAAATTTGTGTTGGTATCTTTGGATGTATCAGACTCTGCACAAGGAAGAGTTGAGGCAATCAAAGTGGAATACCGGAGTTCATCGGCACGCCAAACGGGTTTGGGGATTTTGGGGATTTTATTTCTTTTATTTCTATTTCTTCTAATGAAAACTTTAAATTGTGTGGCCACGCTACAGTGTCTATTTATATTTCTTCTTTTTATCATAAAACATAATGGAAAGTCTTTTGAGCTATAAAAGAGCATCCTCCGAGCAATAACAGTTTGATCTGACCTCCTTAGCTTCTATTTTGAACACTGTTTTTGTAAAAAAATATTTTAAAATCTTTTTTTTCTAAATATTTAAGAAAGTGCACACTCTAGTTGTAATGTGTTTTAGTTCATTTGAGATCAGCATGGAAATGTACCAGGCAGTTTGTGTAGCATCAGACATCACTGTGGAACATGTAATCAAGCCCTCAGAGGTGATCAGGCGTTGAGAGGAAATGTCTGTCAGATCCGTGCATGTGTGTGTGTGTGTGTGAGTTTCCTTCTCATCTGTGATAAAACAACAGACAAACAGCACTCAGCCAGATTTGGCAAATCTACACCCAGCTAACGTCAAACATCATTAGCAATCATCATTAGGTGATCAGACCGTTTCCGCCTGCTGGAAGAACACACTCACACTGACGGAAGAATACGAGCAGTATCATTGACTTAGCAAACCTAGCAAAACCCTAGCAACCACTCAGAATATCCTAACAGCCAATATCAATGCACTGTCAACCACGTGGAATACCTTAGCAGTCAGTGGGTCAGTGTGTTTTGCATTGGTAAGCTAAGTTTGTAATAGCAAATATGCCTTAGAAACAGTGTTTAAGTGTTAAAGCTCTGTGCCATTTTAACTCTGTCTTTTTTTACATTTCACAACTCATTTATTCACAAGCGAGTAGCCAATTTAAGCGGTGCACAGCACAGCTGGTTACTCTTATGTCTATAGGACTGAGCTTACAGTGTGTGTGTGTGTGTGTGTGTGTGTGTGTGTGTGTGGAACAGCAGCAGTAAAGCATAATGTTCTCACTTAACTGTTCTCAACTTTAACCAACCCTAAAGATCCTCCTGAGAGACTCAAACACCTCATTTGGTTAAAGTTATTGATGGTGAGAACGAGCAAAACAAATGTGTCAGTGATCATGTAATCCCAGAGTTACTGCTCCACCATATCCACGTTATCTCAGATGTTTATCCTGAAAGAAGTAAAAATAGGTAGAGAATGAATTTGAAGAGAAATGTATGACTTTTGATTGCATGTTGATTACCTTGAGCAAAGTCATTGTTGATTTCTCTTCTGAAACACTGGATTTCTAGAGGTTTGGGGCTGGTAAGATTTTTAATGGTTTTGAAAGTCACCAAGACTGCATAAATTTGACTAAAGAAAATACAGAAATATAAATATTTTGCAACATTATACATTTCTTTACTGTCACTTTTATTCTAATTATCCTTGCTGAAAAAAAAATACTGACTCCAAGCTCAATTTAATTTTGAGAATTCAGTCAATTAGAAACAATTGAGATATTAACGAAACTTAACTGATGAATATATAAAATTCTGTATAAAATGCAATACCTTTAACCATTTTCTTCAACCAATACCTGCATTTTTAACCAATATGCAGTTTGAGATTTTTTCAATGGTCAATAGAGGCTTGGATTTTTCTTTTTCCAATGTAAAAATACATTTAAACATATTTGTGTGTAGTGCATCACATCCTGTGCGTGATTTCCAACATTACTCTACATCCGAGTCAGAAACAGAGCAGCTACTGTTAGTCTGCAGGCAGTGTTTCATGAATGGCGTGATGTGAATATCGCCAGCAACACATCAAAGGTGAGCATCTTTCATGTTCAGCAATAGGCTCCGACAAAAGAATAATCTTCAGCGGGTGAAATTACACTAGTCTTTATAGCAGAGATCTAGTGTTGGCGGTAATTAATACTGCAGTAGTGATGCTGTCCTGAGGCAAGACATGATGGGAAACACTGGCCTTTATGCTGCTGAATGATGTCACACATTTGAAAAGACACCGCTGGCTGGGAAAAACACAAACAATGGGTCTGTGGGGGGCGTGACATCACTCGGATGACCACGATGCACAACTTCAACAGCTCATGTCACCAATACATGAATGAATTTGTTTCATTAGATGCAGATCATTATGTTAATATAATGCTGAAAGAAATCATCTAATATCTTGATAAAAAGAAAAAAACATTCTAACATTAAGGTACAAAAAGATTAATTAATTTTTCAAGAAATTATGCTTTATTAAGCAAATGTGCATTAAACTGATCAAAACTGACAAATAAATTTATAATGTTAATGTTCTATTTCAACTATTTTCATTTTTAAATTTTTTCAACATTCTGTTATTCAAAGAATCAAAAATATTAAGCAAACTGTTTTCAAAACTGATCATAATAAGAAAAGATTCTTGAGAACCAAATAAGTATATTAGAATGATTTCTGAAGGATCATGTGACACTGAAGACTGGAGTAATGATGCTGAAAATTCAGCTTTACATCACAGGAATAAACGACATTTAAAAATATATTCAAATAAAAAACAGTTATTTGAAATTGTGAAAATATTTCACAATATTGCCGATTTTACTGTATTTTTATCAAATACATGGAACCTTGGTGAGCATAAGAGATTTCTTTCATTAAAAATAACTTTAAAAACTGACCCCAAACTTTTAAAAGGTAGAGTGCATTGAAATAAAATGTTATTCAATATAATTCTGAATACATTAAGTTATGAAAAGCAATTGTTAAGGGTCACATCAGGTAGAAACATATCCTAAAGTCAACACAAAATCAAAATTGAGTTTTGTTTTTAGTGTTTAATCAGTGCAGAATATTCCAATGAAAACTTGGTTTACCTTTTTAATTTTTTATCGAAATATATAACTATGCTTCTGAAATGACTTTATATTTCAGCTTATAACACCAATAACTCTTATTTTTTAAAATTCAATCAGTTTTATTTATTTTTATTGCCATTTATTCACTTATTTTCATCCTGTCCACATTACTTAAGTAAAATAAGTAAAATGTTTTTTTTTTTTTTTTTACACGGCTGTAACATCAACTGTAATTTTATTAGATTTAAACTGGCTGAATATGAACATCTCTCAGTGGATCTTAGCATTATTTGTTCTATGCTAAAACTGTCAGACGTTGAACTACAACTTTGCTGGTGTTCTACACTGAGTATGGCAGATTGAATTGTATTGTAAAAGTCCTGATGGTTATAGCGCAGTGGGGGTGTTTAACGCAGCGTCTGGTCTGTCCTTGTGAGAGACTCCAACAGATTTATGTGCTTTTATGGGGATTCCAATGTAAAGCTGTCCCACGTGTATCTTGATGCTGTTTGATAAAGCAGGAGTCTGCTGTCTGTCTGACTGGAATGGTGTTTAATGCTAATACTGGTTCATGCTAACTAAACCACATGCTGAAAAAGACAATTAGTAAAACAAACAGACAGTGATGTTTACTGAATATCTGTGCACTGGATTAAAGTATGTGTCAGGGTTGTCTACTGTGAGAAGCGAGGAAATGAGGGATTTTCACACAGAACAGTCTTTAATTATCCACAGGAGGAAACATAGGGGAGCTAGGAGACACACGTAGTACATTGACCTTTAGAACCGGAAAAAAAAAGACTCAACAGACTGGAACTAAATACATGGGATAATAAGATAATAGAGAGGAACTCAGGTGAACAGAATGACTGATTAGACAGAACGAGAACAGGAACATGACCATATAATGACAAACAGGAACAGAAACCGGGGCAAAACACGACACAGACAGTCCATGGGCGTGACAGTACGTCACTTGGGTAAAAATTTGACCGGTCAGAACTAACATGGTACTAGCATAGTATTTTTTTAAATGCATTGGAGTACCATAGAATGACCATATTTTTGTTTTTATTTTTCAACAATGCATTGGTGTAATGACCATATTTTTGTTTTTATTTTTAATTATATATTTTTTTTGATTGTATTTATTTTTTTTTTGGGAATGCCATGTTTTTTGGGTTTGAATTGTTTTTTTTTTTTAATTTTTCATTTTTTTTATAATTTTTTTAGTATTAATATGTTTTTTTTTTTGCGTGTAAAGTGGAGTTGTAATGTTTTTTTTTTAACCATGTTTTTAATATGTACATGTTTTTTTGTACAGTGTACCGTTGGTAATACCTAATTTTTTGTTTTTTTTCAATATTATATACGTTATACAATGTAAAATGCTAATACCATGTTTTTTTTATATACAATGGTAATACCATGTTTTTTTAAAATATACATGTTTTTCTCAACATATACTAAATTATGTTTAGCATGAGGTAATACCATGTTTTGTGTTGTTTTCCAAACATATACTAAGGTAAATCACATTTTTAACATGTACAGTGGTAATACCATGTTTTTTGGACACTTTAAGTACTTATTTTGCTTATTTGTGTATAGTCTGATTTCTTCATATGCAAGAAAAGACTAAATAGAAGCTATGACAGAATGGTTTATTTGTTGTGTCTGAACCATAGTCCACTATCATGTCTTCAAACATCCTCTTTGTAGTTGTCTCAGGAAGCTGTCAGGACGCTTCAGGCATGAGCCGGATGTACAGGAGACCACCAGTACAGTGAAGATCACTGCCATGTGTGCCACAGATGGCTTCACAACTCCACCAACACAATAAAGTGAACGCAAACGCTTCGATATCAGTGACAGCTAGGCATGATGCAATGCTTTGCGCAATACTGTTTTCCTCGGTCTCAAAAACTACAACTGTTTATTTTGCTTTTTTAGGCACCAGACATAATGCCAGCACAAAAAAAAATAAAGTTGATTTTGGCAGAGTGCTGTGGAAAATGCACGTCTGCGCAAACTACTGCAAGCCAGCGATGCAGCGTTTAGTAACGTGCAGCAGAGCATGACGTGCTCAGGAAAACAAGGCAGCATGCAAAGAAAAACCAGCCAATAGGCCCAGTTTAAACTTGACCTCCTGGTGCGCTGCTCGACATCTGCTGAGGTTTTTCTCCATTCCAGTCGCTCTCACAGGTGTTTGGCTTGTATGCATTAAATGGAGGTGGGATTGCAAACACATTTACTGTAATAGCTTGGCTTGTTCTCCAAGCTCTCTTTTGTGGTTAGTTCAGTGTGGCCTCACTGGCATGGAACTTCAACGTGAGGCTCACTGTAGAAATTTGCGCTATTTTTGTCATTTAAGAATAATAATAACGTCATCAAAACTATGAAAGAACACAAATGGATGTAAGGGAATTATGTTGTAACCAAAACGTTTACTGTTATGCAATTACTGTTATATTTAAGCTTCATCTTTGTCTAGATTCCAGCTCTGCAACTCTGAACATACATCAGCCAATTTTATGAGGTGCATCTTGGGATGCTTTTTAACCACCACTGAGGGAGGAAGATGTGCTGTTAAAAATATTTTTTAAAGTTTTTTAAAATATTTTTAAAGCAAATCAAAGGTTATTGGAGTATGTTTTGTAAGAAAACACAATTTCAGTCTTTCTACCTCAAAATTTCCCATTTAATTCAATGTGTTACTTGCCAATTCATTGTAATTATTTGTCAAATTTGCTAACAGTTTCTATGTGAGAATTGTTTATACACAATTTTTCAGTGTGTATAATGCAGTGTTTAGATACTATTCAGATATTATTTTAACTTTCAATAAAAATGTAATTTATAGATAGATAGATAGATAGATAGATAGATAGATAGATAGATAGATAGATAGATAGATAGATACAGATATATAGATATGTAAATAAAAATTTATATACTATTTAAATTTTAGTTTTAGTGATTTAGTTTTGTTGTTTTTATTAGCTTTTTAATTATATATATACATTTTTAGTTTTAGTTATTTTAGTTCATCAAGTTAAACTAGATTCAAGTAAATTCAAGTGAGTAATGTTTCTTAGGCAACTAGCTGAAATAAATTACGTATCAGTTAACGTTTATATTGTATTTCAAGTAGCAAAAATGTTTTTATTATAGTTAACTATTATAACACTGAAATGATGGATACTAGTTTTTTTTTTAAGAAATTTCACAATTTTTAGCATTTCCTCGCATCAACATTTAGATTAAAATGGTTTCAGTCAACTTTTGACCAGCAGTGTATCTTTACTGTGGATTTACTTGTGGGACTCTGGTTAATGTGTATGTGTGTGGTACAAACATATGGCAGATGGACATGCGTGTACATCAGCCTTGTATCTGTGCTCCACGTGAACATGTTGGTGGTTCGGATCTGAATGAATGGGTGTGTGTGGGAGCTTCATTGAGTTTTTTGCAGTGAGCTCCGGTCTGCTGTTGTCTCTCTCGTCTTTGATCACTGATCATTGAAGCTTCTCTAATCCGTCTCACTGTCATCCTGTCTGTGTTGTTCCTTCCTTTCATGCTTTCATCCCAGCGCTGAGAGGACACAGAGCACTCAGATAGTTTTACCGTCTCACTTGATACCTGCAACCCGAGACACCAATGGAGCCACTTCACACACGCACACACACACACACACACACACACACACACACACACACACACACACACACACACACACACACACACACACACACACACACACACACACACATGAGTTCACACACACACACAGACACACACACATTCGCTAACTCACATACACAGATAGATGTTGTTCACACACTAGAGTACAGATACATTTATGTTACTGAAAGAAGAGGTTGAATTGGGGCTGATAGAGTACAAATGGGTTTATATCTATGTTTATATGAGAAATTATATTTGAATTGGATTATAATATAATATATTATATATATATAATTTAATATCTATATATATATATATATATCTATACATTCAGATGTATTGGAGATAATTAGAGAAAATTTGGCCAATTTATTATCGTTATTATACTTATGGCAATATGACATTATATCATTTCATATAATATAATGAAAAATTATAATAAAATATAAATGTGTGTGTGTGTGTACGTGTCATGCAAATATATATATGTATATGCATGACAGTGTTTGAATGGAAAATACACTTTATGTGTGTGTGTGTGTGTGTGTGTGTGTGTGTGTGTGTGTGTGTGTGTGTGTGTGTGTGTGTGTGTGTGTGTGTGTGTGCGTGTGTGAAGTGGCTCCATTGGTGTCTCGGGTTGCAGGTATCAAGTGAGACGGTAAAAATCCAAAGTTTTTGGATTTGTAATTTTGAATTATTTTTTATTTTTATATTTTCCATATTGATTTTAATTTTAGTAAGTTTTAGTAATTTCATTGTGCTTTTGCTATTTTTATTATATATATTTTTTACTTTATAGTTTTTACATTTTTTTATTTTAGTTTGTTATTTTTGTATTTTTTAATAATTTTTTCAAGTAACTATTTATTTATATGTGTGTATGAATGAATTTTAAATATTGTAAGGTGTACAGATTAGTGTGCTGAATATAATATATTAAATACTATAAATTACTATATGTATCATTAATCATTAATTCAATAATATATATTTTTTTAAATTTCATATATAATTACAATATGTGTATATAAACCAAAATATATATTTAGAACAAAAAAATGACTTTCATCTTTTATTCAGTACAAACATATGAGACAAAGTTGATTTTTCACTGCTGCTAATTATCTGCTGATCCGTGAGTAGCTGTACAGAGGAAGCATCCATTGCATCTTCTTCTTCGCCGGGGGGCAGCAGAACTGTTTTGAGTGGTGACTTTAGCTGTCATGATAGAAGCATCTTTCGACACTTTCATGCTGATCAAAGGGCAGACGCAACAAAACCCCTACAACTCCAGCTGCAGGGTTCACACCCGCAACCGCTGAGGTTATCAGGCTCTGATAGCCAGGCGTCACATGCTCCCTTGAGAGAGAGAGAGAGAGTGTGTGTGTTCGCTATTTAGGAGATGAATTAAAATGTGCAGGTGAGCAAAGGTCACCCAAAACTTTAATTTCACCTCTGACCTCTGCACACAAACCCACACATGCACATGTTTGTTTTGTTCCATAGAAATGCTATTCATTGTTGAGTTTTTGTAGCACAACTGAAAAATGTTGATGACTTGCTGTAGAAAATGTGAGGGATTTTTGCGCATGCAAAAGTCACTGCCATGGTTTCAAGATGTTGCTCTGAGTATTTGTTGGTGGATGCTAGCCAAATCTGAATTAAAACCACATAAAAATAATTAAATAATTACAATTAAATTCAAATTAAACCATTATTAATTGTTCAAATTTATCCTAAATAGTAATATTAACAAAACAACTATTAGAACTATTATAAAAATCAATAAACTTTAACTGAAAAATAAAAAACTGAAAATATGTATTAAAAACATTTTAAGCAGGCTTCGCTCTGTTTCGAATAAAAGCCTCTATATTCTTTCATTAATAGTTCACATGTTGTGTATTTCAGGTATTTTGGAGATCACATCAGTGGATGTTGGGATCGTTGCCATCAGAGGAATCGGGAGTAACCTCTACCTGGCTATCAGTAAGAAGGGAGAACTGTATGGAGCGGTGAGTGTCCTGCACTAAACCTTAAACCATTCATAAAAATCATGATATGACTGAATTATTTTATCTGTAGGGGGCCACAAGGGGGTGCTGATATGATATGATGATATGATATGATATGATATGATAAGATATAATGAGATAATATAATTGTTTGATTGATTGATTGATTGATTGATTGATTGATTGATTGATTTATTGATTGATTGATTGATAAGGGGGTGCTGGTGAAAAAAATAATAGACAGACAAACAAACAAATAAATAAATAAAGGAAAAGTTCACCACTTTGACATTATTACAGTTTTGTTTTGCTATCAGTTTGTAGTTTTTACTTAATTTTAATTTTAAGTTCTTACATAATATAAAGACAATATTATTTCACACACACACACACACACACACACACACACCACACACACACACACACACACACACACACACATATATATATATATAATATATATATATATATATATATATATATATATATAGGTCTAGATGATCAGTCAGATGGATAGCCAGTATATTTAGATTAGAGTTGACAAACCACCTTAGACCAGCAGAAAACTGCTGCTATGCTTCAAAAACCATTTTGAGTGGGTATGCAGAAATGTGAAAACTCTTTGTTTCATGCATTTCAGAGAAACTATGGTGTAAACTGCCGTCTGAAGGAGCGCATCGAGGAGAACGGGTATAACACTTACGCATCCGCGGAGTGGAGGAACAAGAAACGCCAGATGTTTGTAGGTCTGAGTGCTCATGGAAAGCCTCTTCGCTTCGAGGGAGAAAAGCAGGCAGGAAGAACGCTGCTAAATTCTTATTAATAATGGTGTTGTTTTTTTTGTTAATGATGATGGGGCGGAGAGAGATCGGTGATAAAGACTTTGTCCGCACGTGACTCTCTGTGGACGCTTCAGTGTTTGCTCTTTGGTTCATGACACTAGATTAAACTTTATCCCCATGCCAGTTGATATTAAGTGGTAAACATTTGTGAATGCAGGCTTTCATTTCCATTATGCATCATTCCAGTAATCTAAAAATATGGATTATGTGTGCAAGAGTTTTCTCTTTAATAGGATCATGTGCTTAAGAGCGTCTGCTTTCATTTCTTTCTGATGGACTTAATGTATGAGCGCCTCTGAGGCTGCACGCGTCGCACGGAGAGAGAGATAGTGGGGATGTATATGAGACATTTATATCTTCTCAAAACTGTTTTGGACTGCTTTGAAACACTTAAATTATTTATTTGTATTGTATTTAAATAAAATACTCTAAAGAACATATTAAAAGCATATAAAATGGATAACCGATCGATTTTGTTATCCTCCTGCAGAGCAGCTTGTGATGTGTTTCATGTTCACGAGAAGCAGAAGGTGAATCTTACAAAATGTTCAGGTCAACATAAAATAAAAAACAAACAAACAAAATCTGCATAAAGTAAAAAAGGCTGTTTTATTTATTTATTCTTTGGATTGCAACATTACTTTCATGATAAATAAGCATGTCTCATTACCATAATGTATCTGAAATTCATACATTTATACTTTTTTGTAACTCCCTTATTGACTCTCATTAATAGAGGTATTGCAGAATTACTGTAATACAAGAGCTTTTTTTATTTGAAATAGTTTACATCATAGATTAAATGCAGAAATATTACAGTCTTACAAGGATATTGTTATCAATAACAAAAACTAAAACTATTTAAAACATTTTGTTAATTGAAATAAAGCTGAAGTATAATAAAATCTAAATATAAGATTAAAAACTTAAACTAGAATTAGAAATGTTGCATTGGTAACTAACTAAAATAAGTTTAAATTGAATCATTAAAATTACTTACTAAATATAAACTTAATATAAAATTACTAACTAAATATAACAAAAAAAAAATGAACCTGAAATAATTTTAAAAATGATAAAAAAAAAATATTCAAGAAACCTAAGTAGTGATTTAAAAACACACACACAATTACAAAATAAAAAATACAAATAGCACATAACAAAATTATTAACACTTTCAAATAAAATGAGTATAAAATATACAAATACAATTTTATTCTAAATATTATTGGAAAAACTATAATAAATAATATATTACAATAACACTGCAGTATATAAATACTTTACATTTAAATTTTATACAGCAGTGAGATTGATTGATTGATTGTGATTTTGATTTAAATAATATATTACAATAACACTGCAGTATATATTGATTGATTGATTGATTGATTTAGTTGTTAGTTAGCTAATTAGTTAGTTAGTTAGCGTTACTATAATAATTTATCTTTTAATGGTAAAAATCATTTTATTGGAACAATATGTACAATATGAACTTTCCACAACCTGGATGTTGTTTGGTTACAACAACACTTAAAAAGCCCAAAATGATTGTGAGCTGAAAGAGAAGTTCAGTTTGGAGGGGCTGATTCTGACACAAAAGAGAAGTTCAGTTTACACCCTCCCAAACTCACACAAAACAAAGTTAAACATACAAACAATTTCACTCATTAACTTTTCCACTCGCTCACTGACTCCGTCAAATCATTTGTTTAGTTTCACACCTTTTGCATTCACTTGTATTAATAGTTGTTCCATTTCCTTTACACTCGGCCACTTACAGACAAGTAACGGGAAATAAATCCAAAGCTATCTGTTATCTATGTATGTCACTTTCAGCCGTTTATGCTGAACTAATTTGGGATTGATGAACAGCAAAATAGTGAGGCGCTCACTAAAAATAATGTGAACCAGGTTGCCCATCTTAGATATAACAATATGGCTACAATTATAAATATTGTTTTTATAACTTAGATTTGTTTGTAGCATATTGTACACTTTGTCATTTTAATACAATTTTGTAAAAACGCTACAAAAAAAAAGTGTTAATAGGTTAAACAGTAAGTTGACTGTACTATATACAGGGAAAACTGTTCTAACCAGAACATTTCACACAGTAAAATGCTGTTAATTTTAGTTTTTAGAAATAAAAAAAGAAGTCAAATCAATGTATAATTTACAGTCACAAAACTGTAAACTATATTCCCAGAATTCCCGTGTGACGCTCCACATTTGAAAGTTATTTTTGTTTAAATAATGATGTTTTTTAATAGTTTTTTTGTTATCAGTTATACATTTGGGCTATATGTACATCTTCTGCTGTTTTTATGAAAGTTTATGAATTGTTTAAGTATCGTGTGTCACCATGATGGTGTTTTGTGTTTGCATGAATACTTTGTGCATATATATATATATAAACTTTGCTGTGGGGCGAAGCTACTTGTGATGAACTTCGACTTCTTCATGTGGCTTTCTCTTTTACCACCTGCATTATATGGTTGGTTGTATATAAAGGTACAAAACAGATTTTAATAGCAGTGTGCGATTGTTGAAAAGTTACTGGTTACATTCAAATTTGCTTGTTTGAGTAATAACCGTTTCATACTGTATTTACAGTTTTTGGCCGTAATAGTGTGTTTACAGTTTTTCTGTATTTTTAACAAAAGTATTCTGGCAACCACAGCGGCCAAAAATTTTGTGTAAAAAACAAAAACAGGGTATGTAAAATTTACAGTTTTATGGCCGTAATTGTGTTTACAGTTTCTTTTTTTACAAAAGTATTATGGCAACCAAAGCTGCCAAAATTATTTTGTAAAAACTACAGACTTTTTTTTACAGTGTACTGTAAAATTTACAGTTTTTGGTCGTAATTGTGTTTACAGTTTTTCTGTATTTTTTACAAAAGTATTCTTGGCAACCACAGCTTTTAAATTAAGTAAAACTTAGACCTGCCAAAATTATTTTGTAAAAAATATTGTTTTTTTTTAGTGTGCTGCTAATTGTTTGAGTTTTTAAAAAATATTATATTTAATTTGCTTTTATTTTAAATGTTATTTATTTTAATTTTTTTTTTAATGTTTTTTTTTATATTATATGTATTTTGTCCATGAGATTGTCATTACGTCACTGATGACAAGAGCATTTTTATAGTATAAATGTGATATCAGAAGAAAAAAATATAATTTTGTTTTTATGTGTTTTATTTTATATAATTGGTTATTATTTTTTTTTTTTTTATAATTTTTATATAATATACACAAAAGCGTTTGTTTTCAAGATATGCAGCTGGGGTATTTTGTTAAATAATATCTTTCTATAATAGAATTTAAAGAATTATAAATAATTAAATTAAATTATTTTAATTAAATTATTTATAACAAAAGTTTTCAGTTCCACACCTTTATTAATTAATTTGGTGTATAAGCCCAAGACTATATACCAAGACGGTTTGACTCATATTACCACGAATGGGAGAAACAGACTGAGTTAAAGCGATTTGAGGTAACTAAGTAAAGTTAAAATATATTTTAAAGGAAATGATTCATAAACACGTGAATTTAAGAATCAGAGACAGTTCTCTCTATATTTTAGTCTTGTGATAATACGTAGACAAGTAATTTCCAAAAGTCTCCAGTAGAGAACGCCATTGTTTCACAGTGATTGCTGTTAGCATGCACCTGGTCTTGTGGTGGTCTGGGTTTCTTGATATCCGTTATAAAAGAATTTTTCTTAACTTGTAATGCAGCCCGGAATTATCAGTCAGTCAGTGTTCACTCATAAAAGCCAGAAGAGAACTGCCCTCTGAATGAGCCTGTCTCTTACCAGGTTTTTTTTTAGAGATCGACTGATGGTGATTTTTCTTTTTCTTTTTTAGAACCAATACTGATTATTTGCATGTTCATGTGACCAATAATCAATATGAAGATCCGATGTTTATTTATTGTTTTGCTTCTAATCTTGACACAATGTTACCATCAGTACTGAACTGAACAAGCTGTTTTATTTATAACACTGTCAGTATTGTAATTCACTCCCTTCTTTCAAAACAAAACATTTACATCAGTAAATAGAGGGGGCTAAACCTGAAATAAAGAAAAAAGTGCACTTCCATTAAAGTGTCTTTATTTAATAAAAGCTTTGATCAGTTAAATAATCAGGTATCAAATGAAGAACATAAATTAAGAAAACAAAACATTCTAAACCACCTGAATAAATATGGCTTTACTACTTTAGTGTGACTTAGTGCTCCCAGTTGAGCAGAACGGTTGTAGTGTTGTGTGTGCACACAAAGCCGAGTCTCACAGCCCTCTTCTTGTGCTTGAACAGACAAATACACCCAAAATTATGTCAAAATACCCGTCTCGGTAAGTATCCTCAAAAAACTGTTGGTTATGTCTTAAGTGAACATTGCTAATTAAGCTCTTTCATGTCTTTTTGTACTTGCATGTTTAAACTGGCAAGGTGTATTTGTTTGTTCAAGCGCAAGAAGACTTGAAAGAGAACTCAGTTCGGTGTTTGTGTGCCGTCTGTGTAGAAGCACAAAAACATTTAAAGTTTTCTTTTTCTTTTTTTCTTTTAACAAAAAGCATTATTTTGATCTTTAGTGGTGTAAATTCATTTAATTCATTTATTGTAATTGAAAGGTGTGATGATCAGTGGCGCTGAGTCTTGACCTTTATTGTTTAATGTTGGGCTTAAAATTGGATAGAGTTTGTCAGTGAAAGATTGACCGGTGAAAGAGTAGATATGAGAGCTGGACTCCACATCATAAAAGGAGACCAGACCCTCCTCATAATCCACAAACACACCGACCCGCTGCGGCTTCATTCTCACACACAGAGAGACAGAGGGTCCAGCAAAGGCTCCATATTTATAACCATTCCTCAGACCCACAGTCCAGTATCCATCACTGGGACTCAGTGTGATCTTCCCTTTCCTGTTAATGGATTCTCTGACCAATCCTAAATCCCACTCAGTATTTCCCTTCACTTGCACCTCAAAATAAAATCTCCCTGAGGAGAATCCCTTCTTTCCCAGGACATATATACATATATCAAATCTCTCTGGATTGTCAGGGAGGTTCTGTCTAATGCTTCCAAGTCTCACTTGTTTTCCATCATCAGTCAGGATGAGATCAGGATGAGCTGTATCAGGATCCAGAGTCACATCCACTGAGAAAACAAAGAACATGAATCACAAGTTCACAATCCAAAGGTTCTGTGATGATGTTGATATTTTTATGTTTTAATCAGATGGTAATGCACTAATGAAGCTGTGAGTATGTGAATGTAAACGAGTGTAGTGCAGACAGCTCACTGTACCTACATACTGCTGCATCCTCTTCAGCTCTGTAGAAACACACAACAATAAGACATCATAAAATCTTTGAGACTCGTTCTTTATTACTGATCTTTTATGATCTTTATTAGATATTTGTATATGTGTGTTTGGTTTATTTGGTACTGGTTTTTGTGTTTTTGTTGTGTTTATTGTCTATGCGTTTGATTCAGTTGATTCAGGGATATTCTCAGGGTTTACATGAGTCTTCATACTGATCTCAGGACAGTTCCTGCTGTTTCTAGGGCTGCAGAGGGATGAGTAAATCTACAGCAGGAGAGAGGAGGAATCCTTCAGCATGAGGAGTGTTATATACTGCATTATCACTGATCAGAGAGATGCTGACTGACCTGTAGCAGGTGGAGGTGATCTTCAGTGTGTGAGAGCCGCTCCAGCTCATTGTTTCTCATCTTTAGCTCACTGATCTCCTGCTCCAGCTCTTCAATCAGCTCTTTCTCCTGTTTCTCTGCTGCTCCTCCATCATCTCCAGCTGTTCAGCCTGCCATCTCTCAATGGAGCGGATCAGATCAGTGAAGAGCTCAACACGGGCTGCTTTCTCTTCCTCTGTGTTTCTCTGCTCAACCAGTCAGTTAACAAATAATCAGTGGTGTTTGCTAAGACAGGAATCAGTGTTACTATTGCTCATGTTTGCTAAGACAGGAATCAGTGTTACTATTGCTCATACTTCAGTATTTTTTTTTAACCTCTCAAATGAAGTGTATTTTTTATTGCTTTTAAACAAAAATTCAGACCGGGAGGCTTGGGATACTCGACCCCAAACTGGTCAATGTCCATATAAAAAAGCGTCATTTGTCATTAATCAACTTACCCCAATTTTGTCGTTCCAAACCTGACTTTAAAAATCTTCGTTCATCTTCGGAACACAAGTTACTGATGCTGGCTGGGATTTTGGATGAAAACCGGGATGCGGCTTGTAATTTAGACTGTGGCCCATACAGAAGACTGCCATAACAGGAGGTCAAGTCGTATTATTTTGTTTGTCCATAAAGCCGATTTGCATGATTGCAGCTGGACATCGCATGAGAATACTCCATGGACTGACACATCAGTCTATGGGACACAATGCAATCTGGGTTAGATGAAAGCTTTTAAAAGGGAACACTTTTTGTAAGCGTAGACAAAACATTTTGGAGGGGAAAATAATGACTTTGGCAAAGAAAAATCAACATATTCCTTTGTCAGCAGTCTCCTCTGTGTTCGATCTACTCTCCGAGAAAACGGCATATCACTATGTGTGCTGTGTTTTGCTCTTCTGTATCATCCGTCATCACAAGGATACGCTGTTTCATATGTGTATTTTGGGTTGATCTTGATTTAGGAAAAAATGACAGACAGCATCTCTGTCAAACATCATGGAAACAGACACAGCTGCATAATGAGCACTATCAAAGCATCCCCCGTGAGACACAGCCAATACCTCGGTCACGCCACACATCGGGGGACAAAGAGGACATCGCGAGACCAAACTAGGACAGTTAGTTATGATTAAAAAAATATCAGATTTGTCAATTTTTTCTTCACTTACAAAAAGTGTCTCCCATCGCTTCATATAACCCAGATTGAACGTCTGATGGCAGATGGAGTATTCTGAGTGATGACTTTCATACCTCTTTTATCGGGACATGTTGACTCTGTTATTTATTTGGCAGCTTTCTAGGTGGGACAGTCACAGGACCAGCCCGGTTTTCATCCGAAATATCTCGAAATTGTGTTGGCTACCGAAGACGAACTGAGCTTTTATGGGTTTCGGAACGACATGGGGGTAAGTGAGTTGTTAATGGACAAGCATTTCGCATGTTTGGGGTGGAATTCCGGCCCGTTCCCTGTTTCGGCCTGTATACTGCTTCAGCCATCCTTCCGCTACTTAGTAGAGAGTAGTTCCTGAAGGTTCAAGCTCGAATCGAGTTATTCGTTTTGGCTGAAGGAATGTTCAACCGCCTTCCCACAAATACGAATCTAGTAATGCTAAATTCAGTAACTGCAAGCACTAAAGTCAGTCACTTAGTTCTTCTCACCTATTGGTACCCTCAACAATGGTAACCAGCAGTATAGATAAGTTACTTGTAGAGTCACTGTAACTCTCTGTGCACTCTTGGCGGACCGTAACAAAATGATGTATAATAAATACTTATATAAGTTTAATTCAGTTATTTTAAACTCACTTTTCTAACTTCTGCTAAGTGTTTGATGTCTTGAATCTTCTCGATTTTCTCCTGAATCATCTGCTGCACGTCTTTCTGTGTCTTCATCAGTTGAGTCTACAGACACAGACACATTTATCATAACAGAGATTTACAATATGTTTTCATTGTGAACTCTTTTTTTTAACAAGATCAGGGAAAATTTGATTCTTCATGATATGAGACATTTAAAAGCTTTAAAAGCTGTTAATTTGTTATTAATTTTTCCTATCTTCTTCTTTTTGTTCTAGTGTTATAGTCTTGTGGTTCTTGTGTTCTGTCACATGACACATCAGACACACACATGTCTGATCATCCCTACAGAACAGCTCCAGAGGTCTCTCATGTATCTGGCATATATAGTCCTCCAGATTACTCACAGGCTCCATCAGTTTGTGTTTCTTTAAAGCTGTCACTCTCAAATGACGCTCCAGATGAGTTTCACAGTAAGAGCTCTGACACACCACACACGACTTCAGGGCTTTCAGCTTTCTTTCCTCACAGATGTCACACAGAACTTCAGGTTTTTTCTCAGGTGTTTTCTTTTTACAGTGACCTACGAGCTCTCGCAGTGTGGTATTAATCTTGAGATCGGGTCTTTGGCTGAATGCTTCTTTACAGTAAGGACAGCTGCAGGTCTGGCTGTTGTCCCAGCACTTATTCAGACAGCTCTTGCAGAAGTTGTGTCCACATGGAGTGCTGACTGGATCAGTGAACACGTCCAGACATATAGAGCACTGAAGCTCCTCAGTCAGTGGACCACTGGAGGATAACATTGCTGGAAAGAGAAATGATGAAGATAAATTAATTAAGTTACTAATCTAAATTTTGGACACACTGTTATGTAGACACATTTATATTGTGCCTATGCCTACTTCATTACAAAATAAATAAAATAAGTGTCTTTTTATTGTCTTACCTGGAGGTTCAGTTAGACTTTGTCTCCTGGTTTCTCTTCTTTTTGATGAAACTGATGATTCTGCAATTTCTCTTCCCTTCTTCAAAGCCTTTTCATTTACAAAAAACAAAAACAAAAACAATTCAATTTATAAGTTATTATATTATTATATTTATATTGATTAGAATGATAAGGCTATTTATTTTTTACTCCTAACTTTTACTTTTTTTCTCACTTTTTAAACTTCATATCAATTTATGCCTGTTTAATCAATAGTTATCTTTATTATTTACCATATTAATATTGTTTTATCTCTATTTTGTGAGGGAAGAAATAGAAGAAAATGAATTTCTTTTCCCACAAACATACTTCCGTGAAATAAACATCGATGCAGAAACAGATAACCAAGTATAGTCTTGTCTTTCTACATTATTTATGTAGATTTTCACCTGCAGTGTAGCAGGTTTGTCTTCAGTCTGTCTGCAGGTTAAATTACTTTCACTTTCTTTTACTTCTTTACGTCTTGTGACAAAATGACAGAAACATGATTATCAACCAATAAAACGACAACTTAATACAATTCTAATACCATTTAATTCTAACAGACAACCAAAGTAGATGACATGCTTAATAAAGCTAGTTCTGTTCAACTGATTCTATTTTGTCATAAATCCTAAACCATGCCACTCCACTCCATTAGAAATTGTTCAAGACCATCTCTGTTCTATTTCTGTCAGTTACCTGTAAGTATCAGATGTGTCCACTGGGGTCTTCGAATGACTCAGTAAATAAACACCCTAGTAAATTAATTAATGTTCATTTAATACGGGAATTTATTTGAAATGGACTTCTGCGGTTCAGTCTGTGGGTTGAGACTTTTATTTTGAAATCACAGAGCGGACGTACTCCAGGAAGCGATTCCCACGTGTGCGCCACACTCTCATGCTTGCAGTGATGCAGACAAACATGGGAGAGATCGAGGACAGCACCGTGAGACCCAAAGTCACCGATGCTAAAGGCATCCTCAAACAGAACCGACAGTTCCTGGATTACTTCTGGGACATCGCGAAGCCCGAGCGAGAAATCCGCCTGAAAGCGGTCGAGGATTTGATCGAACACTTGAAGCAGAGCGAGAAGGTGTGTCTGATCACTTTAATATCAGCCGATCGCTGTTGATCAATATTCTTCTCTGCCGGAGCTGGTTGTTATTGTTGTCAGTGCTGTTTTATCACGCGATGTAATTAACTGTCATTAACTGAATAATAGATCAATTCGGCTTTGGGTGTTGATGTAAACACGTGACTTGAATTGGGCTGTTTACTCTGGATGGGTTCTTCAGATATGCAGAATGACATTCAAATTTTAAGTTTTAATACCTTTTTAAATGACATTTTAACGAACAAACACTGCTGTTTAAAAGTTTGGGATCAGTAAGATTTTTAATATGTTTCTGCTTATCATGTCTACATTTATTTGACCAAAAATACAGAAAAAACTGTTAGATTGTAAAATATTATTATTCTTTATTATTATTATTATTATTATTTTTTTTTTTTTTTTAAATACTGGTTTTCTATTTTAATATACTTTAAAATATAATTTATTTATTTCTTCAGTGTCACATGTTCCTTTAGAAATCATTCTAATATACTTGTTTATTATCAATGTTTTTATTTTTGTAAACTGTGATACTTTTTTTCAGGATTATTTGATGAATAAAGTTAAAAAAGTAACAGCATTTGTTTAAAATAGAATTCTTTCATAACAATGTAAGTCTTTATTATAACTTTTTAAAATAAATTTAACACATACTTACTGAACAGAAACATTAGTTTCTTTCAAAAAAAAAAAAAATGACAGACCCCAAACATTTGAACGTATATTGTTACAAAAGATTTCTTTTGATGATGCTGAAAATTAAGCTTTGATAGCAATAAATTATATTTTAAAGTATATTAAAAAAAGAAAAATTTTTATTTGAATTGATATTTATTATTTTATTTTTTTTTTTTCTGTATTTCTGATCAAATAAATGCAGCCTTGATGAGCAGAAGAGACTTTTAATTAATTAGCATTAAGCATTAAGATATTAATTTAGATATTTTGGATGAAAACCGGGAGGGCTGTGATTGTGCCATAGACTGCCAAGTAAATAACATTAAAAAGCATTAATAATCTCACTGTTCCCAAACTTTTGAACGGCAGTGTATATATTAATACATTGTTATAATCTATTCTATCATGTATTTTTCCTATGAATTGTAGAAATCACATTTTCCCTTAATTTGCCATTTCCAAAGAGAGAGATCACCATAGCAACTGGTTTCCAGTGCTTTAACACAATAGTCAAAAAGTGCCCTTAAATGAAGAATCATACATGAAAGATGTGAGCTTGCACGATCGTCCGTGGATTCAGATTCATGTCAGAAATGCATGTTTGTTTCTGTATGTTTTCATGAACCGGATGAGTTGCAGTATTCACTGAAGAGACTCGTGGATGGCCTTTCTCACACAAGAGATGACGCTCGGTCAGGATACAGTGTTGCACTCGCTCAGGTATTTTTAACTTTTATCTTCAAGTCTTTTAATAGCAGTTATTAGATATGACAATTATTTTTCTCTGTATGGCTGCTGAGTGTATTTGAGGAGATCTCCCTGAAATCCACACTAGACAGCGTCAAAGAGAAGCATAACCTCCAGACAGCCAAAAAGGTGAGGATTTTACACCCTGATGTGGCCTTAATTCTTTATAATCCTAATCATCATTCTGTCATAATCATGGAGCTCGTAGGTTTTTGATGCGATGCTTCAATTCTTCTGACAGAAATTCATCAGAAATGCAGCGTTTGGGAATTTCTTCGGCGTGCTGGCCCTGTCTCAGTCCACACGTCTGCATAAGGTCAGAGAATCGTAGTGTTGCGTTGTTGCTTTTAAATGGGTATAAATCACTGGAAATAGATTTCGGAAGCACTGATTATCTTGCATATCATTTGGGATGCAATCTGGGATTCAGATAAACTCTCATTTGTGTTGATGATCTTTCACTGTCTCTCGTTCGTCAGGAGCCGCAGGTCGTGTTGGAGTGTGTGCGGCTCCTGCAGAGCCTGTCCCAGTACAGAGAACACCTGAGAGACCTGCCCAGAAAAACCATGGTGGACATCCTCTCAGAGGTCATTATTATTATTGTATTATTTCTGTCCTAATATTTTGTTGTATAGACATTGAAAGAAGTGTTTGTAGAGGTGCCATAATATGTATAACAATAATATCTATATGTGACCATGGGCCACAAAACCAGTCATAAGGGTCAATTTTTTGAAATTGAGATTTATACATCATCTGAAAACTTAATAAATAAGCTTTCCTTTGGTGTATGGTTTGTTATGATAGGACAATATTTGGCCGATATACAACTATTTGAAGATCTGGAATCTTGGGTGTGTAAAAATTCTAAATACTGAGAGAATCGTCTTTAAAGTTGTCCAAATGAAGTTCTTAGCAATGCATATTACTAATCAAAAAATATGTTTTAATATATTTACAGTAGGAAATTTACAAAATATCTTCATGGAACATGATCTTTACTTAATATCCTAATGATTTTTGGCATAAAAGAAAAATCAATCATTTTGACCCATACAATGTATATTTGGCTATTGCGTCAAATATAAGACTTAAGCGACTTAAGACTGCTTTTGTGCTCCGTGGTCATATGTATTAATTAACATAGTATTAATAATAATAAATATTATATTATATTATAATGTATTGTATTATATTGTACACTATCAGTTAAAAGTTTAGAATAATTAAGATTTTTTTAATGTTTTCTTAAGAAGTCTCTTATGATCACCATTTATTTGACCATAAATACGGTAAAAACAGTAATATTGTGAAATATTATTGCAATTTAAAATAACTGTTTTCTATTTTAATAATTCCCGTGATGCAAAGCTGAATTTTCAGCATCATTACTCCAGTCTTCAGTGTCACATGATCCTTTCTTTCAATTTGGTGCTGAATTATTATTATCAATAATTTTATTTTTTTATTTTTTTATGAATGGTTCCTATTATTGTCAATGTTGGAACATTTTTCCCGGGATCCTTTGAATGATACTGTATCGATACTTCCATAAAATATCAGTTTTCACCATTGGTAATAATAATCTGAAATGTTTCTTGAGCAGTTTAATATCAGCACATTAGAATGATTTCTGAAGGATCATGTGACTCTGAAGACTGGAGCCATTTGGGGATTCAGATAAACTCTGTTGCGTTGATGATCTTTTACTGTCTCTCGTTTCTAGAATGTTTGGTTTGCATTGTGTTTTGTGTCATAGACATCGAAGGAGGTGTTTGAAGAGGTGCTCCTGAGCGCCCTGCAGTCTGACCTGACCTCTGCCCTCAACACCCCCGAGCAGCTCGAGCTCCTCCTAGTGGCCCTGCAGAAGTTCCCCTCTGTGCTCAAACCCAAAAAACTCAAGAAACTATTGGGAACCACAGCAGTCATTACTAAAGAGAACATGCCGAAGTAAGTTTGTCGGACTTTCAAATGATTTTAACCGATTAAATTAATTTGAAGTCTATTTACTTATATAATTAATTTTTTATTTTTTTTATTTGGTTTTTTAAATGTTTTTTTATAATGTAATAAATTGTTTATAAAATAATCTAATTATAAAATTATTAATTATAATTAATCATTATTTATTATTTGACATATTTGCTCATTTTGTTGATTTTATTTGAAAGAGCAAAATGTCGTGTTACACATGGTAGGTTAAAACATGCTCTTGTTAGTATGATTTATTTATTTATTTATTTTAACTGGATATTTACTGTGTTGATTTCATTTGAAAAAGTTGTTTTATAAGTGGTAAGTTAAAAACATGCTCATCGTTGTTTTATCAATTCTTGTGATGTGTACTTCCAGGTTGGTGGAGGTTTTAAAGACGGCCGCTCGTTCTGTGAAGAAGGAGAACATTCTTCCCCCGGTCGCGTTTGACTTGTTACAGGTGTCTCTGCGAGAGGACAACTTCGAGATGTTCTGGAATGAAGCCATTATCAAAGGCATGCTGTCAGAGATGCCTGGACCCACACAGTGAGTTTAACATGTGCAGCTAAACCTTAACCTGCTAGTTCAAGTGTCTAATGCATGCCAGATCTGAGCGTGCCTGGATATTACTTCACTGCATTTGATTATAAGAAATTATTTTGCACATAATAATATCTGACATACATCTTTTTCTTTACTGTGCAACTAGGTAAAATGTTTTCAGTGTCTTAGAATGCAACTGTTAAGTTCGTAGAAAGTGTTGATATGGGATGCTAGTGACTGTGGTTATCAAATCAACCAAATGCAGCATAATAATGAATAACCAAAATGTTAATAATATTTTTCATGTGTGCAATCTTTTATTTAAAAAGTAGTTTAATATATTATAGTGCTGTCAAACGATTAATCGCGATTTTTTTTTTATAATAGTTTGTTTTTGTTTACGTAATATATTGTGTATATTTATTATGTTTATGTATAAATGCAAACACATGCATGTGTATATTTAAGAAAAATATTAAATGCAAATAATTTTTTATTTATTTTTTTTTTATATATTATTGTTGTATTTATTTTATTTATATTTATTTTAAATATAAATGTAATATATTATATATAATATATAATATACTGTATGTGTGTGTATTTAATATATATACATCATAAATATACACAGTTCACATACAAAATGTACTTTTATGTTGGATGCGATTAATCGTTTGACAGCACTAATATTTTGTAAATTGCATAGATTTTATTTATTTAGTTATTTAAAATGTAGTTTAATTGCATTTATTTATTTATTTTTTGTTGTATTTTTTGTATTGTTTTTATTGTTATTGTTGTTTATGTTTTATTTATTTTTATTTATTTACTATTAAAAATGTATTTTATTGTTAATCTTATTGTATTTTATTTAGTTTAATTTTATTTACAATGTAGTTATTTATTTAATGTATTTTATAATTGAAAACATCTTTTAATGTTAAAATGATATTTAATTTCATTTTATTGCCTAGAGAAATACACGTGATTTAAAATGGAGTCATGGGTACATTTTTACTGATCTCAATTTAATTATTGTTTCGATACATGTTAGAATATGATGACCAAAACACATATTCTCTCTCTTTATTTATCAGTTATTTGAGTTTCCGGTTATTGGGAGCATGTCTGCCGCTGCTGTCAGTGGCTCAGCTTGAGTTTGTGCTGTCCGCTGATGTGATGACACACTACGGTCAACACATGCTCTCCGCACAGGTCTGTCTTTATATTTGGTGATGTGTATGTTTCACGTGATGGTTTTTAGCGTTTAAATTTGTTTGTTCAACACAAATGTAAACGCTATTTAATCCTGCAGTAAAAGACCACTAGAATTAAAAGTAGTGAGAGAATTTGACATCAGTGTTGCATATTAGTGCATTTATGCAAGTACATACATGTGCAATGAGCTAGCACTGCATTCTGAATAGAGTCTCTGTGCCATAATACTGTATGTTTATCGTGTGTCTCAACCTTCAGTTGGCAGACCGATTCAAGTTTGCTCCAGAAATGGAGAAGTACGTGAGTGAGTTCATGCAGGGCTGCGCTGACGCTGATAAACAGCTCGTCGTGGCGCTCGGCTTCACTCAGCTCACTAACCAGGGCTACCCCGTGGTCCCGTCCTGCTGGAAGGATCTGGAGCACATGGGTCTGTCTGCGCTGCAGAAGTACGTGGAGTGGCTGATGGAGGCCTTCTGCAAGCCCCAGCTGGAGAAATGCCTGGACTTCAGCACCCGCAGACAGAAAGGAAACCAGGAGACTGAAGCAGAGTGAGTGTTGTCCAAGAATTGACTGTTTAAAAATCATTAAGAATAGAAATTAGAAAAAGAAAAAAAAAAGTATTATACTCTGACAAGGCAGATCTTGTCTAAGTGATCTTATGATTTTCACTTGAGTAAAACCACATGTTAATAGTAATAAAAACAATATGTATATTAAAATTATGATTATGTAAATATAATAAACAATCCATAATAATTATGTACAATAAATAATAACATTAATAATATTTAAATATTAACTTATACATTAATAATAAATATTATTAGTATGAGCATTAATAATACTTACAAGAATAATAGCATTCATATTTTATTTTTTATTATATACTATATTTTATATTTAAATCTATTAATTATATACAATAAATAGAGTACTTTCATGCATTTAATTACATAATATATTTATATATATATATATATATAATATATATATATATATATATAGTACCAATTTATGATTAGATTATAAATCTAAAACGACTAAATGTAATTGTACTATTATAATAATTAGTTGTAGTATTAATAATAATAATAATAATAATAATAATAATAATAATAATACTTGAATTACAATGTTATGAAGTATTTTTTTAAATCAATCTATAATACAAATCTATTATGCAATAAATATTTTTTAGTGAAAATATTTTGTTAAATACTTTTATATATTTACTATATATAAAAATACTTAATACAACATATATATGATAAATATGATATGATGCAGTTAATTAATATGAAAGATTAACAAGATTAATACACATTTGTAATTTGATTAGTAATTAATGCCAGCTTCATATTTATTCTGATTTATTTCTTGCTGTAGGAGTGACAGCTGCGTTGCCAGGTTTCGTAAATGGATCATTCTGCGCCTCACGTTCATTGGGGAAAACCATCAGATTAAGAAACGGGAGGATCTCGTCATGAAATTGGCTCGGTAACTCATCTTGAGATCTCACTAATGGTCTCTACATGACTCCTGTATTGTGATGCTTTATCTTTCTTCTGTAGGTTTATTTTCTTCCACGCTTTCTTTGATGTGAAGAAACCCACCCCAGAAATCCCTGAGACGACGCAGGCTCTCTCGGTGCCCATCGATCAGCAAACACGAGCCGCCATCTCTTCAGCCTTCTACGGGTCAATAAAACTCTTCTGTAAAATTTTGTACATTAAATAAAAAAATTAATCAGTCATAATTAATTAAAAAATTCACTCAGTCCTAATATAGAGCATTTTTCTTTTTATAAAATGTAAATACTAATGGATGCAACAGACTTAAATAGTTCAATTAAGGTATTAATTATAAATACACAGTTAAATCAAGTATGTACTTCATCTCCTCCAGTCTTCTGCAAGGCCTGAACACAATGGCTGTGTTAGGAGATTCTGCTGAGGCGGAGAGGAGGACTCTGGGTGTTAAAGCTGATGGAAGCATGTGGATCTACTGTGTGGTCCAGTACGCCACCATGCTGCTTGACCAGAGCAAACACGTCCAGAGTGTTCAGACCCTCAGTCCAGAGCAGAGACAGGGCTGGGACAGGTGACGCATCCTGCAAAACACGACACGTGATCTCAGTCATAACACATTGAAGAACAAGAAAAGGCTGTTTTCTACTTTGTGACCTTTGAAATGTAAACAAGTAGGGATGTAACGATTAAACGCGAGCCGGTTGAAAATCGATTCAAATATGTGACGATTCAAATCGGTTGAGATGCTAAACAAATCGCGATTCATTTAGTGTTAGGAGTTTATATGAATGCATGTCTGAGGGGAACTGACTGTATTTAGAACAGTTTAGATGGTATTTTTTTTTCATCTTGCCTCTGTATAATGCATATTAAAGTACATAAGTGCAGCGCTGCTTTGTTTACAGCGGAAACCAAGGAAATGCTTTAAGCGCCACCTGCTGGCAGAGACTGAGTCTGCGTCTCGTTCAGCTCGTCTGCTGTTTCTGTTTCATGCAGACATTTTTTATATATAGTTTCACAAAACTGAGGTCAGATCATTCTGTTTTTGCTTCAAATTTTGAAATTATACAATCTAATTTAGATTAAAAACTGCTCATGTTGCATGTATGCAGCATCTTTGTTTGAATCATGATTAAAATGCAGTGGTTGCCTCTAATTTTAAATGGAAAGAGCACAGACAAAGCCTTAGTTTGTTTATATGAAGAGATTTATTTTATTTGTGTTACTTGTTTATTTGATTTGGTGCTTGTTTTAAAATTTCAATTTACTTTTGTTATTTATATTTACATTATATTTAATTTTTGTTATTTAGCAGACGCTTTTATCCAAAGCGACTTACAAATGAGGACAACAGAAGCAATCAAAACCAACAAAAGAGCTATATTAGTATATTATTGTAGTGTTATATTTCATTTTCACAAAGAAACATGCAGCATTTTGTCCAAGCAATAATAAAGGACACATTTAATTTCTAATTTGTCTTAAATCTCATTTTGTAAAAAAAAAAAAAAAAATTGTGAATCGAATTGTGAATCAAATCTTGAGTTGAGTGAATCGTTACATCCCTATAAACAGATAAAGTGAGGTAGATGGCCTGGAGCTGAAATGCCTTTGGTGATTTTGTGTTGTGTGTTTAGTATGCTGGGATCAGTGGAGGCCTTGAGGAAAAAAGCAAGGAAGTCTTCTTCACCCGAACACTCGGCGTTCCAGCACCTCTTCCTTCTCGTTGGGATTCAGATATTCAAGGTTTGCTTCTTCAAGGCTTGATAAATGTCTGTAACATTAAATCAAAGATTCCCAAACTTTTATGTCAACTGAACCTCCTGAGATTTTAAGTTAATGTTTCAATAATTTAACTGCATACCCCAAAGTTTTTTGTTGTTTTTTTTATATTATCTTTTGTAGTAAGTATAACGTTTGGATTTAAAATAATATTCTTTATTTTAAAATGATTTATTTTAATTTAACTGTTAGCTTTCCATCAACTTATGAACCCCAGTTTGGGAAACCCTGCATTAGATAGAATAGAATAGAATTTTAACGTTTGGTTTTATAGTTTTTTATTGTCATTGTACAGCTGTACAACTAATTTTTGTTGCTCTCTGAGGTGCACACATACATACAAAGAATGTACATTCAACAAAATGCAAACAATGATACAGAAAATGTAAACAGTGCGATGTAAACAGGTGTGCAGTAGACAGTGCAAATGTTAACAGTTATATATACCAAATGTGCAAAAAGTATATAATATATAAATATATAATATATAAATATGAGGACAGGGTATTGCGCAGGTACACCTGTAGCTGTATGATTAGTAAGTGTATAGATAACAAAATAGCAAAGCGACTTTCTGCATCTGTGCTCAAATGCTGTATTAAAACATTCACAATATTTTTATGTAGTCTAATGATTTTTTTAATTATTTTGTCAAAAAGCAGAAATAAAATGAATTGTCTCTTCATCACGATTATTAGTGAAGCATTTGTGTAGCTCTTAACGTGTAGCATGGTGCTAGAAATGCCAAGATTATGGGTTTGATTCCTGGGGTTTGCATGAACTGATAAAATGTGTCCCTTGAAAGCAATGTAAGTTGCTTTGGATAAAAGCATCAATCAAATGCATAAATTAAACAAATGTAGATTATCAGGCATTTAAACATATTTTTTTTTAAGAATATAAAGTTCAAACAAATCTAATGGAATAATATACAGTATTTATTATTAGTATTATTAAGTATTATTATTTTTTTGTCTGTTTGTGCTGCTTTGACACAACCAGTATTTTATAAAACCCTATACAAATAAAGGTAAAAATATTTGAATAATTTTTGCAGCCACTGTTTTATTTGTTTGTGCATTTATTTTATATTTTTTCTATATTTTACCCTTGTTGTGCATGAGAAGGTCTTTGTTTTAATGCCTGTTCATTTTTGCTATTTGAAAATGGTTGTTGGAAATTAAAGGGATACTCCACCCCAAAATGAAAATTGTCATTAAACCCGTAAAAGCTCCGTTCATCTTCGAAACACAATTGAAGATATTTCGGATGAAAACCTGGAGGCTTGAGACTGTTCCATAGACTGCCAAGTAAATAACAGTGTCAAGGTCCAGGATAGGTATGAAAGTCGTCGTCAGAATACTACATCTGCCATCAGATGTGCAATCTGGGTTATATGAAGCGACGGGAACAATTTTTGTAAGCAAAAAAAAAAAAAAAATTACTTTATTCAATAATTCATTTGTCAATGGTCTCCTCTGTGTCTCTCCATATCACCGTATGCTGTGTATGCTCTTTTATATCATCCGCGCCACAAGGATGCACTGTTTCTACGTGTATTTAGCTTCGATTTGAAATAAAACAGCGCATCCTTGTGGTGTGGACGACGACTTTCATACATTTTATGGACCTTGACACTGCTATTTACTTGCCAGTCTACGGGACAGTCACAGGCCTCCCAGTTTTCATCCAAAATATCTTAAATTGTGTTCCGAAGACGAACGGCGCTTTTACGGGTTTGGAACGACATGGGGGTAAGTGATTAATGACAAAATTCATTTTAGGGTGGAGTATCCCTTTAAGTACAAGAAAACTATTATACAGTATATGCTATTCAAAATAAAATTGATGAAATAATTTCAGAATGTGCTGAAGTCTGTTTTACTGCCTTTATTTTGTAATCTTGACCTGAATGTTTTTCTCGCTCCAGGCTCCAGAAGAAAGTTTGGAGCTGTTGAATGATTTGCGGACCTGCATGGAGAAAGCTCAGGCTAAGAAATCGAAGAAGAAGAAAGCGAGTAAGTTGGAGCGGTTCAGTGAAATTAATGGATTTTATGTTTTCTTGACTTCTGTTTTTGATGTAGTCCATTATTCTTGCCTGATTATGCACTCATTTCTTGTATTATTGACAAACTATTTTTCTGTTTGACACTGTCAGTATTGTATACAGCGCTATACAAAAAAGTTGAATTGACTAGACCTAATGGTGTGTGTGTGTGTGTTGCAGATGGCAAGAGCTCTGAGGAGGAGCCGCACTGGGTGGAGGTGGTTGTTGAGATCCTGCTGTCGCTCCTGTCTCAGCCCAGTCGACTCACTCGTGGTGTGTGTAAAGCTGTGTTTAGCCGGATCTGTCCTCACCTCACCCAAGAAGCTCTCAGCTCCATCCTCGACGTAAGAGACTGTGCTATTTTAGTGTTGTTTACTTCCTGTTACGATATTAATATGTTGAATTAGCTTCTATTTTTATTTAAATTTTAGTTTGTTTTAGTAAAGTCGCATTTCTTTTTAGCATTCATTTATATTTATTTTATTAGTTTGTTTTAGTAAAGTCGCATTTCTTTTTAGCATTCATTTATATTTTTTTTGGTTTTGTTTGTTTTCATATGTTTTATTTTTTTTTTGTAATATTTATATTTTTTTTTAGCTATTTTTGGTTTTTAAGTTACCGATTAAGCTGCTGCTTCATATTTGTTATAAACAGACGTAATTGTACATGTCCAGTTTTACCCACAATGCATTTAGCTTCCATAATGTGATGTATTTTTGAATGAAACTGTATATTCTGGAGAGAATCATTTAGGGTGGGCTTTATTTCATGAGGATTTGATTGAATAATGGGTGTTAGGCTGATTGGTGATATTACTGGGAAATTCTACATTTTCCCCCTCCACTTGGAAGTGATTAAAAGAGAGATTTTTTGACATTTTGTTAATGCAATGAAGATGTTTTTTTATTTTTTTAAATAATGCACATTTTTAATGTGCATGTTATTTGTGCAGTATAACACACAGATAGTTTAAGAAAGTAAGTAGGGTCTTGTTTTGATTGATTTTTAGGTTCTAGATCCCAACAAGGATGAGGATGAAAGTGGTGTTATGGTGACTGATGAGAAGAAGGAGAAAAAGAAAATACATAAAGAGGAGGAAGAGCGAGATGAAGAAGAGGATGATGATGTGGAGGTGAGACTGTCCATCATGAGTATTTATGCCATCAAATTTTGCATATCTAATTTTGCATTTTGCATCTAATTTTGTACATTTAAAATGTTTCCCTTCTCTCTTTTTCATTTCATCAGGATGAAGATGGTTCTGACTCTTCCTCTGATGATGATGATGATGATGAGGATGAAGCCATGGAGGAAGGAGAAGAGGTGGATCAGAACTTCCGCTTGGATTTGATGAAGGTTCTGCAGGGTCAGAATGCTCTGGTATGAACGAATAAATGAATTTTCACTGCATAAACAGTTCTGTGTGAACTCAAAGAGTGAATCAATAGTAGCAGGTGTTCTGTTGTTTTGTGTAGGCCACTGAAGAGGATGGCAGTGATGAAGAGGAACTGGATGATGCGGCCATGATGAAGCTGGACGGAAGCCTTTCTGCTCTCTTTCTGGAGCAGAAGAAAAAGATCCAAGCCAAGAAAGATGAGAAGGACAGACTCCGCAAGGAAAAGGTCCTCGTGCGGGACTTCAAGATTAAAGTATGTCTTTGAATATATGTTTTATCTTTTTTTTTAATCTATTATTATCTAATTATTACAAAGTTTTATGTAAGTTAAACAGTAGTTCTTCTCATATGTGACCCTGGACCACAAAACCAGTCTTGAGTGTCAATTTTTCAAAATTGATATTTACACATCATCTGAAAGCTAAATAAATAAGTGTTCCATTGATGTATTGTTTTTTAGGATAGGACAATATTTGGCTGAGATACAACTATTTGAAAATCTGGAATCTGAGGGTGCAAAAAAAATAATACTGAGAAAATCCCCTTTGAAGCTGTCCAAAATGAAGTTCTTAGCAATGCATATTACTAATCAAAAATTAAGTTTTGATATATTTACAGTAGGAAATTTACCAAATATCAGTGTCAGGGTCCATAAAAGGTATGAAAGTCGTCATCAGAATACTCCATCTGCCATCAGACGTGCAATCAGGGTTCATGGAACATGATCTTTACTTAATATCCTAATGATTTTTGGCATTAAAGAAAAATCAATAATTTTGACCCATACAATGTATTTTTGGCTATTGCTACAAATATACCCCAGAGACTTAAGACTGCTTTTGTGCTCCAGGGTCTCATATAGAACAAATTAATTGAATTGTGAAGCATAGAATTAAGTAGGTGTTGCATTGTATGCACTTGGGTTATTTTGACTAGGTTAAAAAAATGTACAAAAGATTTTTAAGACGGTGAAGCATCAAATCAAGTAGAACTTCCAGTGTAAAAAAAGTTATCTTTTTTTGCAAATGAACTCTTCATATATATATATATATATATATATATATATATATATATATATATATATATATATATATAATATATATATATAGTTTTTTTATATTTATTTTATCTATATTACTTGCAATAATATTTTATATTATTACTAGTACAACCATATACAGTCAAACGGATGACTTTGGCAGTTGTGTTGCATCTAGCAAAGATTTTGAGCATTTTTTGAGCAGTTTATTCGTATTCAAAAAACCCAACATTTACATATTCTGTAAACATGTCAGGTGTATCTTAAACCAGCCGAATTATTCAGGGGTTCCTTAAGACTGATTATTGATTAGTCGATGTCGAAAAAATGTGTAGTCAAAATATGCACGTTTTTTTCTCTTGTATGGGGGTCTGATTTATTTGGTTTGTTGTGTTTTTTTGTGGTGGTGGTGGTGGTGGTGTTGTTGTTGAGCAAACAGGGGAGCAGCGCTCTGGTTCTTGGGATGGTAGAACCGCTGCTCAGCGTGATCGAGAACGGGATGAGCTCTGAAACCAGCCAACAGGAACAGGACTTCCTGCGCAAGGCCGCAGACATCTTCAGGTGAGCAGTGCTATTTTAGTGTTATTTAAATACTTTTATAGTATTTAATAAATAATAATAAGTAGGTTTTATTTTATTTACGTGTACATTTAGGCATTTTGCAGACGCTTTTATCCAAAGTGACTTACAATTGGGGAATAAGCGTTTTTTTATAATAGAATTTTATAGTTTTTATTTAAATTTTAGTAATTTTGGTAAAAGTAATATTGTCCATTTTATTTCTTTTAATATTTGTATATAGCTATATAGTTTCTTTTAGTACTAAAACTTACTTTTTTTAGTTTTTCATAAAATATTTATTATTGAATGAAAACTGAAAACTAGTGCTGTCAATCGATTAAAAAATTAACTAATTAATCACACATTTTTTCCAACCTAACATTAAAAAAATTTAAATATACTTTTATATTGCAGTAATTTCACATTCCATCTTCAAATTAATGTAGAAACAACATAAAGACAGTATATTTGTTTAATGGCAATTTTTTTTATGACTGATATCAGAACTACTGATGTCTAGGAATTTTTTTTCCCTAGAAAACTACTGAAAATTTTTTTAATACTTAACATTTTTAGTTAGAATAGAATAGTGAGATTTGATTCCTTTAGTGAAAGCTCACAGAAAACATTCTGCTGATACAACGTTTTCTTTATGAAGAAAGATAGTTGTGTTGATTTAATTGCGTATAATTCTTATAGTTTGTCGCTCGGTCTCTGATCGACAGGAATCGACTCTGTCGTGGAAAGTATTACTGCAGGGAAATCAACGGACGAGAGGCGGAGCTTCATGACATGCTTGAGCGTCTGATTGGTCGAGCCCAGAAACTGACAGACTCGTCTGTGTCTCTATACTACTTCAGGTGAGGACTTCTGGGATTACTGATTAATCTGATGTTGCAAGAAAAAAGACAAAAATGTCTTCTTGTAGTATACTGTGCATACTCTCATTTGTGTTCATTGTGTATCTGTTTATGGTGTGTCTGTGTCTTTAAATCACGTTGTTGTTGTTTTGTAGTGCTGCTCTCTATTTGCTGAAGGTGTTACGAGGCGTTGTGAGCGAACGGGACTCAGCAAACGCACCGTCAACACCGTCAGAGGTAAACTACCATCTCAAATTGACACCGTTTTATCATTTCCAAGTACTAAGGTTGATAAAATAACTTTGTGTGTTGATCGCAGCTGAGGCTTATGGGTAAAGTAGATGTTGAGAGGGTCACGACTTGCTTCAGGAACGCGTTGACATCTTTCATGACGAAGAGGAAAAGCCCTCTCACGGGAGCCATGTTCATCGACCTCTTCAGCAGATTCCCTGTGAGTCTAAAAAGCTTCAGTAGTGAATAATATCAGAAGTATGTTTAAAGATATTGAGTTGAATGATTTGGGGGAAATCGAATTTTCATTTAAAGAGCTCCAGGTTTGTGGCGCTTGTTTGTAGGGCTGCACACTTTGGTTAAAAAATCTTTCTTTCTATCTTGTAAAATAATAATAATAATAATTATTATTATTATTATTATTATTTTTTAACAAAATAGGAATAGTACTAATATAATAGTAGCGTTTCACTGTAAAATAAAATATTTAATAATAATAATAATGTATTATTATGATTATCATTAAATAAAATGTAAAAAAATAGTAATAGTACTAATGCAATAGTAGCATTTCACTGTAAAATAAAATATTTAATAGTATTTAATAGTGCTGTCAAATGATTAATCGCGATTAGTTGCATCCAAAATAAATGTTTTTGTTTACGTAATATATGTGTGTGTACTGTGTATATTTATTATGTATATTTTAATACACACACATGCATGTATATATTTAAGAGAAATGTGTTATGTTTATGTACTAAATTTATAATATAAATATAAATACATACATATAAATACAGGTTTTTATTTCAAAATATATACTGTATATGTCTGTATTTATATATACATAATAAATAAACACAGCACACACACATATATTATGTAAACAAAAACTTTTATTTTTGATGCGATTAATCGTTTGACAGAACTAGTATTTAATAATAATATAATAATAAAATATGTAATAGCTTTTACGATTTAAAAATCACAATAAGCCATATCATGACTTTATTTCATTTGATTATTCGTTCATCCCTATATAAGACAGACAGCTTGTAAGTAGTGAGGTTTGATAAACCCAACTTCACTTTTACTATTACTCATATTTGGTTAGGCAGTTGGTCAAAGCATTAGTAATGGTGATTAAACCACAAATCAGTGTCCTAGTGTTGCAGCGATGAGTCTTTTACAGGAAAACACCACTCAGATTTTCTTGAAAATGTAAAAGCTGTAGTCTCCACTTCCTGAAAGCTGTTAATGGGTCATAATCGGTCCATTTGTGATGTGTTTGAAGGTGTTGTGTGTGAACCTGTTGGACACGGCTGTGGAGAGCATCACTGCTGGAGTGAGGGAACATCAGCAGGTAAACCGAGCTGATCCGTCTATATTATAGTGTATTGGAGCAGCTCATGGATGTTTTGGATGATCGGTGACTGGATAATTGAATTATAATGTACTGTCTTATGTGTGTGTTTTTTATCCGGTTGTTTCAGGGTCAGGCATGTGCCGTGGTGCTCAGGGCCCTGCAGTCTAAAGATGTAAAAAACCTGATGTCTGATGCCCAGAGTACTGAGCTGCATCAGAAAGTTGTGGACCAACTTGCCAAGGTAGACTTTTCATGATTAAAATCATTGAAACCACACTTTCTTAGTTCGATTGTCTCAAAATGCTAAGTTTTGGAACATCTCATTTCAACAGGAAGACCACAATTTCAGTAGTTGGCACTAATTCCAGTGAAAATCATTTGCAAATATTACTAATATTGATAGTTATTTTAAAAAAATTTTTTTTTTTTTTTTTTTTTTTAGTAATGCAAAATAAGGTACTTATTTAAACAATAATTGTAGCCTTCAAATATCCTTCGGAATTATGTTTACACTAGTATCTTGCCAGTTTGATGGTATTCTGTATTTAAAATATCAAAGTAAAATAATATACAAATATAGATATAATATCATAATATATATCCCCTTTTACATTCATGTAAACAATATCAATATAATGCATATAATATGTGATCCTGGAGCACAAAACTTAAGTCGCTGGGGTATATTTGTAGCAATAGCCAAAAATACATTGTAAGGGTCAAAATTATAGATTTTTTTTTAATGCCAAAGATCATTAGGATATTAAGTAAAGATCATGTTCCATGAAGATATTTTGTAAATTTCCTACTGTAAATATATCAAAACTTAATTTTTGATTAGTAGTAATTTGCATGGCTAAGAACTTCATTTGGACAGATTTAAAGGAGATTTTCTCAATATTTTTATTTTTTTTTGCAACCCTCAGATTCCAGATTTCCAAATAGTTGTATCTCGGCCAAATATTGTGTCAATTTTGTTGTCCAGGGGTCACATATAAGCTCTCTCTCTATATATATTGATATACACACACAATATCTATATAATATATATACTTAAACATCCCTTTCTTCCAGAGTTTTGAAGATGTACAGTGTAAGAATAAAACGGTTCGTGAGAAGATGGTCAAGGCACTAGAGCTCTGTCAGCATCTTGTCAGAGTCGTTCACAGTCAGGTAATGAATAATTGTTTATATGAAATCTTTTACAAGGTATTCTCAAGTGTGAGTGTTTAAACCCCACTTTGTTTCTGAGCAGAAGCTGCAGGTTAATCTGGAGCTCCTTCAGAAAGTCCTCAAGTCCATGAACGCTGAAGGAAGCCTGCAGAAACCAGGACAGCTGGAGGACACATACTGGAGCGTCATGAAGTTATTTGGCGTTCTGTGAGTCACGTTACTCAAATCTGTTTTGATTATAATTTTAAATGTGTATGTAAATGTTTAACTACCATTCAAAAGTTTGGAAAGAAGTCTCTCATGCTCACCAAGGCTGTATTTATTTGATCTAAAATACAGTAAAACTGTGAAATATTATTGCAGTTTGAAATAACTGTTTTCTATTTGAATATATTTTAAATTGTAATTTATTTCTGTGATGCAAAGCTGAATTTTCAGCATCATTACTCCAGTCTTCAGTGTCACATGATCCTTCAGAAATCATTCAGATATGCTGATTTGCTGCTCAAGAAACATTTCCAATTATGATCAATTGTATGTTTTATTATGTGAAACTCATCATGTGTTTGCTGTGAACCTGCCTTCAATGTCTCTCTTCCTTTGCTGTATTTCAGAAAGCCAAAGATGGAAAAGGTGAAGAAAGTTGTAGAGGCAGAGCAGACAGAAGAAACCACAAGGAAGAAGAAGAAGAAGGGGTTCCTTCCTGAGACGAAGAAACGCAAGAACCGTAAGAAGCCTACGGTGCTGGAGGGAAAAGAGACGCCAGCCTCCACAGAAACGGCTGGAGGAGCGTCAGGAGAGGAGGGAAAGAAGAAGAAGAAGAAAAACAAGAAGAGGAAACAGCAGGGAGGAGAAGAAGAAGGGACACGAAATCAGCCGGCCACTAAAAAAGCCAAAACACAGCAGCAACAACAGAAGAAGAAAAAGAAAGGAGGACAGCAGGAAGCTGATGGGAAATAATTGGACAATATGATCACCTGTTGTGTTCACAGAAATCAGCAAATGTGAAGAGAGCAATATCTGTATTATTTGCCTGTTTGTGATTACTTGCATGATATTGTTTTTTTTTTTTAAAGCAATAGAAGAAATACTAAAAAGCGTTTGATTCTTAATATGTTGTTGCAGTGTTTTTACTGTGCGAAGTACAGCGCAAGTCATTGAACTTTACTTGATGAGGCTCGTTCCAGTTACTATAAAAATATTGTAAAGCTATAAAAATAACACTTTAGTGAATAAAGAACGAGTGCTGAGAAGAGAAAGGCTATGTCAACAGTTTGCCCACTGAAACGAATCGATGTAAAATAAGACCAGCAGAACCAAAAACACTGAAGCGTGAACCCAAATTAAAGAAGATTTGAGTCTCCAAGCTGCTTTAAATGTGTGAATGTGCAGATAGAAACTATCTTTTGTTTCCCATGACGCATGAAGCATTAAACTTCTTTAACATGAAAAGTAGTTTTAAATATCAGGTATTTGCATTTGACTCCCTCTTAAAATGGCCTTGTTCTTCATAACCTTAACAGTATCATCAATACAGTTGAATAAAAAAAATACAAATTTTAATAACAAATCATTCTGACGACCGATGTTACGTTTAGCTGTATCCAAAATTGTATGTGCATCTTTGTTACCACGCGATTTTGCATTAAAAATGAATTTATCAACATTCATTAAAATTGTGACGCCCAAGAAATCACATTATCTTGAGCCCTTTCCACAGCATTATGGAAATAATTTTGTTCCATTTTATCAGTTTTAACATGCATTATCGTGTCAAACATCATGCTCACTTTTTAATTTAAGAAAAATGCATATTTATCATTAAATAAATACATTTTTGTTAGCTAAAAACATTTCAAATATTTTTTAGATAATTGTAATCTGAAATTAAAAATCTATAAATTAAAAAAAAAAAAAGATTTAAACACTGATTTAAAAATAACATAATAACAAGCTAATAAAATGTAAATTAAACTAAAAATGAAAACCAAAAAATTACATTTAGAAATTAATATTAATAAGTATTATTATATTAATAACAGTAAAAAAAAAAAAACTGTTTCAGGTTTTGTTTTGTGTTTTATATTTATTGATGTTTATTTTTATTTAAATTAATAAAAATAATAATAATAAAAAATAAATCACACAAATGAAACTCAAAGTTTTAAATTCTATTTATGTCCAAACAAGTTCCCAACATGCTGTAAAAATAATACGCCTCGTAAAATGATGATTAAGCAACATTTTACTGACCCTTTTTTTTTTCTATTTTGTGCACTATTTAACATAACTGTTATATCTGTGTAATTTTCGGAGGAAACTAAAGTTTCCATGCCAAATTTCTGTCAGGGTAAAGCATAACATATCCCACTTTTTTTTGAGATGTTTTTGTTTAACACATAACTATTATATAAATATGTGTTATTTTCGGTGGAAACTATAGTTTCAATGCCAAATTTCTCGCTATTTCTGGAGAATTAACGTACCGAGGAAGTGATTAGCGCTTTACAGAGGGGACAGACGCCAGAAACAAAAATAGTCACCATGAAAGTGAGAAGCAGACTGTAGGGTGAAGCTGTCTGTGTAACGGTAGTGTTCAGCGGCCCACTGAGATCGGATCCGTGTGTTTATTCGCGTCTGACGGCGGACAGTTGTGATCGGACGGGCGAGGACAGAACAGCGAGAAGAAGATAATGTTTAACAACAACAGCAGCAGCAGCACACTGTCATCCTCCTCCTCATCTGAGGCCGGAGACGTGAAAAGTGCGCTGTTTAGCCCGGGTGAACCGCTCAGACAGCCGCGCACGTCTCCTCCGATGTCGGACGGCGGCGCAGGTGAAGTAACGCTCGGTGCTAGCTCACATGCTAGTCCGCTAATAACTGTTTCTGCACAGTAGATAATGTTGTCCGAGGCTTTTGAGGGGGATATACACACACAAGTCGTAGTCTTTTTTTTATCTAGTCCTCCATTTGAAGCGCCCTCGGTTATAAAAAGCAGAACATTTGGGTTAATTACCTGGCTTCAGTCGATGACAGTTATTGCTAGTCAGTGTTTACATGTAACGTTATCACGATATGTGTCTATGTTTATATGTGTGTAAGTATATTTGTTCGTATGCATATAATATAGAGATAGATGCTAATGCTTGGGTAAAGTAAAGCTGATTTTTTACAATGCCAGTAGAACATACAGTTACTGTGCAAAAGTCTTAGGCCGTTAGTATTTTCACCAACAAAAAAATGGCTTTAAGCCAGTTATTTCTATATTTTGCAGTAGTGTGTCAGTAGGAAGTATCAGTTACTTTCCTTTTGCTATTAACTGTAATAATCCAGTGAGATTTTTGTCTGCACAAGGAGTCTGACAGCAGCCAGTGATCTGATCTCACCATCATCCAGTCTTCGATTACATGAAGAAACAGAAAAAACCGAGGCAGACTAAATCCAGAAGAATTGTGGCAATGTCTCCAAAGACACTTCAAGAAACCTTCCTGCAAAGCTACAATACTGTTAGAAGTTTTAGGCACTTGTGTAAACAAGCTGTAACGTGAGCATGCTTTAAAAAACAATGTCATAAATAGATTTTATTTATCGGTTAACTTCATTTAAAGAAATCAAATCAGCATCTGGTGCAACCAAGTGAAATGCTCGTACTGTCAAGCCCTTAAAAAAAGAATGTTTTGAAATGTAAACTGATATTTCCTACTGACAAACTACAGCAAAAGATAGAAATAACTGGCTTAAAACCATTTTTCGTTGATGAAAATACTAATGGCATAACACTTTTGCACAGTACTGTATATATGGGTGGTCCATGTGTAAACACATGAAGTTACTAATGCTTTGACAGTGTAAAACTTATTTTTTTATTATTTCAGTAAAGTTGAATATAGATATATAGGCAGCTAGAGACAGACAGACAGCATAACAGATAGATAGATAGAATGATGGATGGATGAATGATAGATAGATGAATAAATGGAAGGATAGATGTGTGAACTGATGGATGGAGAGAGTAAAAATGACATAAACCTTTTTTTAGATGTATTTTGTCGATAGATGCATGAATGAATAGATGGATGGATGAGTAGATAGATGATAGATACATGAATGCAGAAATGAATGGATGGATGATAACGAATAGATGGAATAGATTTTAACCATGGTTTCCACCACATCTGGATTTTTTTGATGTATTTTGTCATTAGTTGACTAACTTGACTTGTAATAATTACTTCTGATTGATTGTGATCTTTCGTGTTAAAAGACACATCTGTTGTTGTGTGGTGAAGATTATTGCAGCATTACTTTTATTGTTTCATTACTGATTTAAAGCTGGTTAAATGTCACCAGCAGTTAGTGGGTGAGATTGTTAACCTGGCCATATCTGTCATGTGACTTGAGTGGAGAAGTCAAGTAATCTTGCCATTATTACTGTTTCTAACGTTAGTCATCAAAACGAATGAAATAACACAAAACGGTAATAAGTGTTTAGTGACTACAAATGTTCAGAGCTGATGCCAGTCTTCATCGCTCCATCTTGCAGAGAGCAGATCCCCCATTCCTTCAGGACACAGTAGCAGCAGTGCTGCAGATGCACTTGTGAGAAACTCCAAACTGTCTGCCGCCGCACCTGAGTTTGTCCCGGGCAATTATGCATCGTTCCAGGTGAGTCTATGTGGCTCCTTTTTTAACACTGTGTTTTTTTACCGTGGTATTAGTCTGATGTTCTCTCTTTTTAGGAGGACGTGTATTCGGATGGATCTGAAGATTACTACCCTGAGACCTCACTGGCTGATTTCGTTCAGGATTTCGTAAGCCACCTGAACTCGTCTCCGGGGTCCTTCGAGTCAGAAATCGATTACATCACGGATATGCTGAACAGCTTGGTCACTACAGAAGACATTCTGCAGGAGCTGGTGGAGCTCATCTACGTTCAGGTGCATTTGTAATGAGTTTCTGATAATGGATCTGTGTGGTAACCTGTCAAGTTGCAACGAGAACATCCTGTTTAAAGGAATAGTTCACCAGTCATTATTTACTCACCCTCAAGTTGTTCCAAAACCCGTATGATGTTTTTTCTTTTTCCTTTTTTTTTTTTTTTTTACATGGAAAACCACAGAACTTTAAAATTACATGAGAGTGAGTTCATGATGTTTTTGAGTGAACTATCCCTTTAAATCACACTGTCAAAACTATTTTTTTAATATATTTAAACTATTGCAGAAGATAAATATTATATATTATAATGTACAGTTTTGTTCTGCAATAGTTTAAGAATATATTAAAAAAAAGATTCACACTTGATTCTTTTCACTTATTAATACAATTATAATTAATACACAGCTCTCTGGAATACAGTCTAATAACTTATATAAATGAATAATTTACTACATATGTCAATATTTTATATCCATGTGATCCTGTACAGTCCATATATTTGTGATTATTTCTTTTTTTGATAGTATTATGTATACATACTACTATATTATTTATTTGTTCCTTAAGTGGACACACACAAATGTCAATAATCCTAAATATAAATAATGACACAGAAAGCTAAATTGTGGTAAAAATTATGGCTTTTTTAAGTTTTGCATGCTCATTGTCTGTTGCGAAAACATGCATGTAACCTGAGATGGCCTCTGTAACATCTTGAGTATTATTATATTAAAAAGTAAATTTTGTATTTGGTGAATTACTGGTTAGTTTTCAAATCATTCATAAGTGCTGTATTGAATTTTGAACCAAATAGCAAAACTGAAATTTGCAAAATACTACTATGGTACTATTTTTAATCTGTGTACTGGTCAAAACATAATCCATTTAGCAGTTATTATTAAGATGAATGCAATGAAAACCATCTCACATTTGTTTTTTCACAGTCCACGTCTATCCCTAACTTCGCCTACACGGGTGCACGGCTCTGTAACCATCTGTCTCTTCACATCCGTCTCAGTCCAGCCAGCGGTAACTTCAGACAGCTGCTGCTGAAGAGGTACATTTCAGGTTTACCAGTGTGACGCCCAAGTACCCATTTCTGGGTGTTTCATAAAAGTGGCTTGAAATTTGGTTCTTAAAGTCAGCAGTTTCTTCCCTTTTTCTTCTAAGCCTTTACTTTCAGTTTCGTTTAGTCTCATTTTTGTTAGTTTTGTTTATCCTTAAACTCGACTTTGTGCCTGTGTAGGTGTCAAACCGAGTATGAGCAGAGAGAGCATTCCGTGAGAGGAGATCCAGAGACCCAGAAAAGGTTTCACTATTACGTGCTGTTTCTGGGGGAGCTATACCTTAACCTGGAGGTCAGTTCACAACCAGTGCTTTTCACTTATTATCACAATATCTATCTATCTATCTATCTATCTATCTATCTATCTATCTATCTATCTATCTCTCTATCTATCTTTTATTTTAGATTTACTTCAATTAACAAAAATCATTTTTATTTTAGGTTTTTTATTTAAGTGAATTTGTAATAACACTTGATTAGCAAGTGTTATCATTACAAAATAAACTCAACGGCAGAGCTTGAACTGCTACATCTGAGTAAATTATGTAATGCTTAAAGCCTTAACCAATTAAAAATTTTGTTGGTTTTGTTCAAATATGTTTTATGATTACCCCACAAATTACTCACCCTCAAGGCATCCTAGATGTATATGATTTTTTTCTTTCAGACGAATCCAGTCGGAGTTATATTAAAAATTGTCTTTGATCTTTCAAGCTGTTTAATGGCAGTCACTGGGTGTTACAGTTCATCAGTCCAAAAGAAGTGAAATAAAGCGCATCCATCAATAATAAAAAAGTGTCTCACTCCTGTAGTGAATCGATGCGTTTTTGTAAGAAAAATGTCTAAATTCAAAACGTAATAATTGCTTTAATGTAGCTTGCGCCAACAGTTGCTCATGGAAGCAGCTCCAGGAGGTCAGCGCTGCGCATGCGCGTGAGTCTCGTGAAAACCAACATTTGTTTACAGGATTAAAGGAAGCAAAGTTTCCTTACTTTAGCAAAGGAAAACCAGTCTCCTCTTGGCTTATATCCTTCAACATTCTTCTTTACAAATCCTCATTTTGTACTTCTAATTAGTGACCGTTGTTTTGTTTTAATCTCTCCGCTGCGCTTCCACGTGTGTCACTTTTGAGCGGTGCATGCGTAACGCTGACCTCATACGTCATCCGCCCGGAACTGCTTCCCTGTACAGCAGTGAGCGCAAGCTAGATTAAATTGATTATTACGTTTTAAATATGGTTATTTTTCTTATAAAAACGCATTGATTGGCCACAGGAGGACTTTGTTTGCCCCCCGGAGGCGTGTGAGGCTCTTTCTATTATTGATGGATGCGCTTTATTTCACTTCTTTTGGACTGATGAACTGCAACAGCCGCTGACTGCCATTAAACAGCTTGAAAGATCAAAATCATTTTTTAATATAACTCCGATTGGATACACCTAGGATGCCTTGAGGGCGAGTAATTCATGGGCTAATTTTCATTTTTGGGTGAACTAACCCTTTAATATCTACTCCTTTGTGTAACATAGTATATAAATCCTGACATATGTATCTGCTTGAATTCATATGTCAGATTTTGTAATGTTTACGTTATAGTTTTATTTATTTATTTATTTTTTCAGATTTGTAGCTGGTTATTCAACTGTAGCTGTACTGTTTATTTTTATTCTGTTAGCAAAAGTATGAACGACTACAATTATAGATTTCAATTCTTTAATGTATTTCAGATAAAAAGTAGAAAGGAGACACCCGGGCGAGCTAACGTCTTACTGGGAGCGCTAAAGGAACTTTTGAACACATTATTCTCTCACCCAGAAGACCCCAACCTAATGTGTGCTGTCAAATTACTCAAGGTTTGCAGTGGTCCACTTTGAATACATTGCAGCTGCACTAAATGGTACTGTTTCAGAGCAAATGCTCTGTTTAATAGGAGTTATCGAGTGACCTCAGGACTCAACTTAAGATTAGTGACATGTAAACAAAGACTTTGAAATTTAACTCAAAGAACTGAAATGAGATAATCAATCAGTCTGCAGATAATAACGCAGTACTATGCTGTTGGTGTTGACTAGCATTGTTTTACTGTACTGATTTGACAACTGAGCGGTTCCATTCTGGATGACACATGGAAGGAGAAAGGCCAGTCAGACATGGATGAGATAATCAAGAAGATTGAAGACATTTTGTTGGATGCCAAATGCAGCCGGTGAGCGAGTCAGGCAACAAAAGAGTGTTTTTGGAAATGTTAAGCATGCAGAATATCAACGGAATTGTAGTTCACTAAAACTAAAACCATAAAATACGTGTTTGTTGCTTGACTAAAACAGAAATGAAATAAAATATTTATTTATGCATGCATGCATGCCAAATACAGCATTCCTCGTTTCAGTTTCATTTAACTTTATGTACTAAAATAACTCAAATTAAAACTGACATGAAAATAAAGAATAACTGTATAGACATAAAAGTCAACAAAAAATGAAAAATGCAACAAAATTACTAAAAATAACAGCAAATTTAAACAGAAAATATAAGAACAAAAACTCATTTAAAAATATTAATAAAAACTACAATACACTGTGAGGAAAAAGGTTTACTGGCAGAAAATTAACAGTACATTTTCCATTTAATTTATGAACATTTCCTTCAACCCTAAGACACGATGCAATGCAAAATCTAGGTAAAACACCTGTGAAAAAATAAGTGGAAAATTCCTTCATTTTAACACAGTATGTATTTTTACAGACTTTTCTGAGAGTGCAGTGACACTAAAACAACACTGGTATATGGGTCAAAGACGAAAAAGTGTTTAAGCATAAAAAAAGTGTAATACTGCTTTAATCTGTTGTAGTTTTCCCCCCAAAAAAATGCAAAAAGTTTTCTGTTTTATTTAATTGCAATTATGTTTTTGTTTTTCTGAATAAAAAATAAATATCATACATTTTCCCCTGATTTACAGAAAATGTCATTCAGTGTAACAATCTTGTCAGGCATATTAACAACAAAAATCAATTTATGACATATTAAAAGACTTAATTACTTTCACCCCAAATACTAATGAGTTGTAATTTTACATTTTTAACATTTGCCACTATCCTAGGTTTTGCCCATTTGTCAGTAAGAATTTTTTACTAATTAAAACACAATAAAATTTAGTATGCTCCATTATTCTTTTAGATATTTTAATATGTACATGTCAGAATAAGCATGTTGTTTGAATTTTGACATTAATATTGTGTTACACTGAATGACGATGTAACATTATTTCAACCAAATTTTGACATTTTATTCTCCAAAAACTTATTTGAAACCTTATGAGTTTTTGTTTTACTTACATTTAATGTGCTTTCTATGGACACAAAGTCACTTTTGTACATCTTAACGTCTTTGACCCATATATGTATGTAGTATTGAGGTTCATGAGCATCACTGTCTGCACTCCTATTGCTTATTATCATACATTTACATAAAGTTGAGTTGCATTGCCAACAGTTGTTGTTGCTCATGACGCTGGAAATCGTCAACTTGTTTTGTTGCTGAATGTCACTGTCAGTGTGAACAGCTCTTAGATTGCTGAAAGCATTATAATTGCATTATTGATGTTTACAGCATCTCTGTGTTTATTGATGTTTACTGTATGTGTGCGTTTGTAGAGATGTCAGGCAGATGCTGTTGAAACTGGTGGAGTTACGGTCCAGTAACTGGGGTCGAGTTCACACAGCAAGTGTGTCCAGTGACGCTACACCGGACAATGACCCCAACTACTTTATGGTGCGTAATGCCAAAGAAATAAAATTAATTAATTGAGGTTTTGGAGTAAGATATGTAATCTGTGACATCATGCGTACTTTGTCTCCTCTCTTAATGCGTTTATGTCATGGTTTTGCTCCTCAGAATGAACCAACCTTCTACACAGCGGATGGGACTCCTTTCACAGCAGCAGATCCTGGTGAGCATCGGCAGTGATTTTATTCTGCTGTGACCCATCTACAGACATGCTCATGTTTTATTAAGTGTGTGAATGTCACAAAACCATGTTCGAGTTCAAAATCAAAAGAAAATCAGAAACTACATTTTGAAGGAAAAAAGAAAGCCTGTTTTAGGAGTATTAAGACGTGCATTACTTCATTTATTTCATAAAATTAAGTATGTTTTCATTTATTTATTTATTTTTATTCCCGATTCTCATTACAGAACTTTTTTTTTATTATTTTTATATTATCATATTTTTTATATATATATAAATAATTACTGTATTTACTACTAATCTACTATTTTGCTTATCATTCCTGTTTTTTTCCCCCACCACAGAATACTCAGACAAATATCAGGAGATTCTAGACAGAGAAGACTACTTCCCTGATGCATATGAAGAGAATGGAAATGATTCGTAAGTAGATATTTGTAAATTTGTGTGCAGAATATCAAAAGTCTTGTTTGCTTGCACAACTGAGATACTAAATAGTTTGTAATTAATATTTTGAATTAGTTTTTATTTTATTTAAAGTTTTAATTCTGTTGGGTTGAGTTTTTTTTTGTCATTTTTATTAGTTTTAGTTTTTTAAATTATAGCTATATAGTTTCCATAAATTTTTAGTTTAGTTTTAGTTATTTTAGAATGTCAACTAAATGAAAAGTGTTGCTTTGGCAACTATCTGAAATAAGTTTAGTTTTATATTAATATTTGATTTGATTTGATTTCAGTTCAAGTTTATTTTATTTCAAGTAACAAAATGCTTTTTTATGGTTTTAGTTTTAGTTGACTGTAATACCCCTCTTCTCGAACTCCAGTAATTGTCCTCCTCACAATGATGCTGCGGGGAGTCAAAGAGCAGATTTTAGTGAAGTCAGCAGTCCAGGGAGAGAGGGGGGCTTAGCAAGACCTGCCAGTCTTATTCAGCATAGTCTTCAGCCCATTGGATAGGCCATGAGCAGTTAACAAAGAGTCTGTAATTCATGTGATGAGTTTAAAAGAATGTTTTCTATTTAATACAATACACATTATGACAAAAAAAAAACGTTGAAATAAGGCACTTAAATGAAGGAATGCATGAGCATAATTAGAAATTCATAGTCTTACAGTATAATAATCCACTGTTATATTGATGATTTTAGACCGATTGAATAGATACAGATTTTTTTCAGTACTTTTTTTTTCAGTAATATTTTCATGTATTTAAAAGAAGGTCTCTTCTGCTCACCAAGACTGCATTTATTTGATTAAAATACAGTAAAAACAGTAATATTTGGAAATGTTATTACTATTTTAAAGTAAGAAAAGCAGCCATGATCAGTTTAATGCATCCTTGCTGGATAAAAGTACTTTCTGTGTTCAAAATACTTAATATATATATTAAATATTAATATATATATAATATATAATATATAATATATATATAAATTACACGGGTAAGCGCAACTTTGTTACAATTCAGATTTCTTTATTGCAATTCTGATATATACGTGCAATTCTCTTCTTTGAATTTTTTTTTTTTTACTTTTTTCTTGCAATTCTGAGTTTACACATCTCAAATCTGGTTGTTTTTTTGTTTGTTTTTTTCACCGCGGCGTAAAAAAGCCATTGACTTTATCTTACAATATAATACGTTTAGTAAGTTTATATTCACAATTTGGACTTTTTTCCACACAATTACAAGAAAATTCTAAATTGTGAGAGATGTACTCAGAATGTCAAGGACAAAAGTCAGAATTGTGAGATATAAAGTCACTTTTTTTTTCTTATTGTGTGATGGAAACAAGCTTCCATATACTTATGAAGAAATGCTTCTGTGTTGCAGTCTCTGCGGTGATGAAGATGAAATGGATCCGGAGATCGAGGAGGCATTTGAGAGGTTTTGCATGGAGTCGGACGCAAGAGGAAAGAAATAAGCGACTGCGAGACGGTCATGTTGTCACCACACCCGACCCGCAGGAATATTTCAGAGTCGGTGGAACCAAGAACGTTTCGGTTGATTTTCATTTAATTTCTCAAAAAGCACTCCTTGGCTACAATGTCACTGGATTTAATGGCTGGGATTACTGTTTAGGTGTAATGCAGCATAATTGGCACAAGTCCGTCAGGCCATCAAGTTGCCATTGCTTTGGCATCTGGGTTGTGAGATTAATTTTATGCGTGTTCTGATTTGTCAAAAATCCCAAAAAAAGTTTGCAGTGAGATTTTAATATGAGCCGAAGAGTAGCATCATCAAGTGTACGTGTGGTTTGTTTGCAAACTAACTGCTCAGTATCCAACTAAATGTAGGAGGAGCTGAGTTTTGTGTTTTACTCCTCGAGGCTTTGCCACGTAGAGTTGAAGAGCGCGGGGAGAAAGACAAAAAAACATTTTAAGAAAATACAATTCTACTGTTCTTCCTTTCTCAGACCCTCCTCACACCTTTTTAGAGTTTTATTTTCAACTTATGCACATGTTTGAGAAAAAAATGGAACCTTGACTTTATAGTCTGTTTGGTTTTTCGAGTGCAGGAATAAAGTTTCTTCATATGTTAAGTGTGTCAAATCGGAGGAGACGCTGAGAACAGGTTCGATTCATCCGCCACTGTGATTTACAGGACTTTTCTCATCACCAACAGCTCATGGATCCCATATAAAGGAATGTTTATTTTACTATAGTTGTAAATATTATTTACTGCATTGTTTGCCTGCAATAAATCTTTATTAAAAACACTGTTTCTTTGCATTTCATAGGAATTAGTCCTGATTTTTTGATGAGACATTAACTTAATATAATAACAATAATATAAAAGACAAAACAAATCATATTTAGCATAAAGTAAAAATAAAATAAAACATTCTGAAAATAAATAATTTTATAGAATGCAAAGATATTAACGATGTTTATATAGGCTTGTGTGCTAATATATTTTATTTTATATTTAAATAAAATTATAAATTTCTTAGTGAGATTAACTAAAAAAAAAAAAATCTAAATCAAATCTTGACCTCAGCTTGACAGAGTTGAATCTTTGCAGAAAGGGGGCGATGAGAGAGCGCACATATTTATGAGTAATAACTGTAGAAGAAGTGATTCATCCAATCAGCGTCATTCTCTTCATCAGCCGCGAAAATTTGCACCATGGCAACTAGTCGTGACGGGAAGTCCGAGTCATGTCTGCAATTCGGTTCTTTTGAACAGTCCTTACGGATCACCTGGTTCCGGACATCCCAGTGTTTTTATCTAGATACACGTATTGATTATTATGTGTTGTTAATTTAGTTAATAAAGGCGTTCATGATAATTTTGTGTCTCAGTTCAGTTTGATTCAGAACAGCTGTCCGACTC
>NC_056576.1:7369802-7454802 GCF_018340385.1 Cyprinus carpio | reverse complement strand
CCGTGTTTAAGGGTTTAAACCTCTCTGAAGCCTCAGCGGGTGCCTCGATGGACCGTCTAGGGTCAGTCGTGAAAACCACCGATACGGAAAGACTGGAACCAACAAGATTGAAGTCTGGGAAGGTGGACGCGTACACCAGAGTGATCCAGCAGCATTCCCGAGCACTTTACCCACAGATGTGGCGCTATCCTCTGTCATTAGCATTCACGCATCGGGAATCACAGAAAACTAAGATAAACACTGTCAGTGGGCAAGACAGAAAGGGTTTAACAGAGGGAGATGGTAGACAAACATCTCAAACAGGGCTGAAAACTCAGCTTCCCAAACCTTTGCCTCTAAAATGTCCCTCTCCTCATCAGCACAGGTGAGGAACACCTGACACAAAATACATTCTCATATCATCTCTTTCTCTTTGCCTTCATCTGGATAAACCTCATATGTATATATATATATATATATATATATGTATATATATATTAGATATATATATATATTATCTATATTTATATTTATAAGGGTTTATATCTATATATATTTATACCTCTATCAGTATGATATATATATATGATTAAGTCTGGGAATATATATAGTGATATATTAGCACTATATATAGATATATATATCCTTTGTTATATATATTATATATATATAGTAATAAGATTGTATATGTTATATATATTTAGATATATATTATAGAGGGAGAATATTAGACAAATATTATATATATTATATCCCAAATCTATATAATATCATATTATATTATGATATTATATAATTATATATATTTTATGGTGTGTCATTGGAAACATTGTGTGTTTGTGTTTTGTTTGTTTTTTTGTCAGGCTTAGTTGTGATGAGTATTTATTGATTGATTTATTATTTATTTATATGGAGTGAAATTTGACCTGGCTTTAGGGAGATTTATTCCTCTCATTTATTCTCATAGTGTGTCCATACTCAAAGTACATTAATGTGATGTTCAGATGGCGATATGACGCTGTGAATCCTGATTTGCTGGAACAGGAAGAGGAAGTCACAGCTGAGCTGGTGAAAGTGCTCTGGTGTAAAGGCATCATATACCGGTGAGTGCTGATTCATTTCATGTTCATAGATTTCCACCACTACCCATTGCATCATCTTAAATACCATTAACAGGCTGATAACTTTTTTAAGTCAAAGATAAGTTGGTTAAAATATGTTTAAGCACATTAAGAAAATTTTCTAGTCAAAAAAAAAGGAATGAATAATTAATTTGGAACCCATTTTTAAGGATCAAATAATGCCTCTGGGATTCCAATAATATCTGACTGGAATTATGAGCACAAAAAACCCTTTCAAGGTTGAATTAATTGTTTTCATTGTCTTTTTTCTTGAATGTTGGTAACCAAACAGATGCAGGCTGCCACTGACTTTTCCCATACTACTAAAGTCATTGGCTACCGTCAGCTGTTTGGTTACCACCATTCTTCAAAATATCTTGTTTTGTGTTCAGCAGAAGAAAGAAATTCAGACAGAATTGGTAAATGATAACAGAATTTTTAATTTTGGGGAAACTATCCCTTTAATGGCCGTGTGTTGAACAAATAGAGTCTGTTTGGGAACTAACACTGATGATGATTTCATGTGTTTTTGTCTCCTTCAGTATAATAGATGGAGTGATACCGATGGTAGAGATCTCGCCTGGTGATGGTTCAGTCATCAGATCTAATGGAGTCCTAGCCAATTACTTCACGCATCACAAAGCCGGAGCTGCTCACGGAGATGTACGACATGCTGATTAGGTCTGAAAAGGTTGAGTGTATACATTAACTGCATGATTCAGAAGATGAGTTGATTTCTGTGTGTTCTCAGGCGGCCGAGTGTGTGTATTACCTGTGTGGCCTCCCACCTGATGTGCCAGGTCAGCTGTATTCTGTCCAGTCTGTTGTCACGCGGGCCAGCAGGTGAGATGAGAGGTTCACAAGCATACAGCTCACGTCAAAACCAAAGGATTCACAGGATAGCTGATAGCTGTCAAACTATTCCTAAAACATTGAGTATCTCATTTGTTTATAAAGGGGAAGGAGTCTCATCCACCATCAAGTGAACATCAACCTTGAGCCACTAAATTAAATGTATAGAGTTCAGTCACTAGGGGGTGATAAAGTATAGTGTATATTCTGTGTATTCCACAAACGTGCATATATTAATATTTTTTTGCTTCTGTTTCATTAGGATTCTGAAATGCTTCATCCAGGCCAGGAGCTCGCTGAGGGCCCCGCTTTCTCTTTACTGCTGGAACGAGGTGCGTGTGATTTTCGCTCTGTCCACTGTGTCCGGTGTTTATGGATGTGTATGATGATGATCACGGTTCTGTCTTCAGCAGGCTGCGGTGTGTGATTGTGTATGTGTGGTTCAGGAGGTAATGGTGGCAGGTACGGGATATTTTAAAGCGCTCTCCGACGGGACTGTGGAGGTCTTGTTTCTGGATGGAGTTAGAGCACAGATGATGTGGAAGTCTGACACATATACACCTGCGCAGGTACGTCACGGATGTACTTCATTAGAATACAACCACACGCTGACACGGGGGATAATATCCTACTCCTGATAATGCATCAGCTCACTTGCACGTTTATTCAGCTCTTCACCAGTTGAAACATTTTGATATACTTAAAACCATTAAAATGCTATGTTTTAAGGTGAATTAGGTTCCATTTACGTAAATATTCAAACTAAAATTCAACAATTTGTTTGCAGCATTGTGCAAACATGTTCACAGAAGTGCAGTGCTGCATGTTTTTTTTTTTTATAAATTAGAACTTTATTTTAAATAAATAAAAATAATAATTATTATTATCTAAAAAAAAAATATGAATGAATATATTGTATAATTGTATTGTTGAACATAAATGATAATTAAATATATTTTTTCTTTGTGTTAATTTAGTAAAAAAACCTATTAGTATTTAACCTATTTTACATTTATGTAATTTACTTAAATTTTCCTTTATTTATTTATTTATTGTCCAAGTCTTAATCAAGCAGCATGTCACATATTCTCAAAGGAGTGTAAATTCAGTTTAGTTGAAACCATGTCAATAAACAAAATTGTTTCAAATCCTGTAATTATTAAAGGTTATGCATTCATCATTTTTTTTTTGGCAGTGTGGAGAAATGGAACAGAAACTCAGGGCAGAAACCAGACCGTCTCACAGGTGGTGCCAGCTCAATTTGCCAGATGGGCACCAAACTCTTGTCCAAGTTGAGACAGACCAAACTTATCAGAGGTAAAGAGATGATGTAATATTCATTACACCAGTTGCTTCTGAAAATCCTTAATATCTTGTTTTGTCTCTTTCTCTCTCAGGTATGTGTCGGCAGTAGTGCAGTGGTGTGACTGGGTGAAACAGACAGATCAGAGCATGAGTGCAGTGGGTGTGGCTCTCTCAGACTCCGCCCATTGTGAAACACCTCAGCCAATAACGTACAGGTATTGAGGAACTCTTATTCCCTGGATCATTATTTTTTATTATTATTATAGTCATTTGCATCACATGACCTGCAAGATGCATATCAGTCACTCTTAAAAGGATAGTTCACCTGGAAATGTCAGTATTTATGGTAAAAAACAAAATTTCTTAATCATTCTGATTTCTTACGTCCCTGTAGATCTGTTATTTCTGAACTGGAAAAGATCAAGAGGTTTAACTGTATCCTTTTTGTGAGATTATGTGACTGAGTTGGTTTGGATTTTGATTATTGAGAGCAGAATGCCCTTGGGTAGATTTTTCTTTAAAATAATCCACCAGTTTTGTTGGAGAACAGCCCCGTCCTGCGTCCTACAGGAAGATCTTTGAGCTGTGAGCGTTTTTCTGACCCACCTGAGATCAAACTCACGGAGAACTGCATCTCTGAGGCTCTGCAGAAAACCTCCAGAGCCATACAGGACATCGACACGCTCTTATCAGACAGACCGTAGAACTGAATGCAGACACATACAGCTTTCCAGAAAAATTGTTTGGTTTTATGGAACTTATTCAGTGAAAATGAGTCTCACTAAACCTGTCAAGAACACATCTGGGTCATATTTCACACCAAAACATAGCAAGAAACTATATTTTATTGTAAATTAAATAAAAAAGTCCTGTTTTTTAGCCCCAATTCCCATTATTTTAAAACTAAGAAGTTTTTTGAAAAAAATAAAAAATAAATAATGAATACATATTTATTAAAAAAATAAATAAAAATATATAAATTTATATATATATATAAAATTATTTAAATTGTAAGAATTTATACATCATGGTAGTATTTTTGTACTGCCTTTATCACTTTTGAGAAAATGTGCTTAATTGTTATGAAAATGATGTGTCAGAAAGGAGCAGGATTAATTTTCTAGCAAAATTGTGATTTATTATTATATAGTAATATAATATAAATTGTAATTATAACATAATTTATAGTATAATTAGATAATATAATTTATATTTTGTAATCTTGAGGTGAAAACCTTGATATATTTTTGCAAGATTCAACACTTATTAAGGTTTTTAGATGGCATTATGATTGGCTTTTATACAAACACATATGTAATATCTTCCTTCTTATCATAATTAAATGGCATTTCATTTAACAATGTACTATGCAAAGTCATATCAGATTTTAATTGAAATGAATAATTACAATGTTTTAAAGTTCTCTTTGCCCTATAAATACATATTTCTCACTCACTGATTCAAATGAATGTGTTTTGCTCAAACGTTTATGCCATTAAAGGGTTACTCCATCCCAAAATGAAAATTTTGTCATTATGCACTTACCCCCATGTCGTTCCAATCCCGTAAAAGCTTTGTTCGTCTTCGGAACACAATTTAAGATATTTTGGATGAAAACAGGGAGGCTTGAGACTGTCCCATAGACTGCCAAATAAATAACAGAGTCAAGGTCCATAAAAGGTATGAAAGACATCATCAGAATACTCCATCTGCCATCAACAAAAATAATGACTTTATTCTACAATTCCTCTCCTCTGTGTCTCTCCAAATCAGTCGTTATTTTTGTTTTCTTTACGTACAAAAAGTGTTCCCGTCGCTTCATATAACCCAGATTGCACGTCTGATGGCAGATGGAGTATTCTGATGATGCTTTTCATACTTTGCTGGACCTTAACACTGTTATTTATTTGGCAGTCTATGGCACAGTCTCAAGCCTCCCTGTTTTCATCCAAAATATCTTCATTTGTTTTCCGAAGACGAACAAAGCTTTTATGGGTTTGGAACGACATGGGGGGTAAATCATCTATGACAAAATTATCATTTTGCGGTGGAGTAACACTTTAAGAAGGAAGAAAAAAGTTGTGGCAAAAGTTTGTTTAGTCATCAGTTCTCCCATTCTTTCAACCGCACTTCTTGAAAAGACTCCTCAGACAAACTAATAACCTAGTGACAGTTGTTCCAGCACGCGCCATCATCATGGTGAGTCCTGTTCTTTGCTTTCAAGAGTGCTATTGGAGAAAGACTTTAGTGGGGTTCTGAATTAGAAGACTGACCTTCATATGCTCCTCAAATAAACAGCAGAGATTATCATTTATGCTTATATAATAGGCGTTTGACCACCTGACCAGAGTTTGTGTTGTTTCTCACTCTGAAAGGCCAAAGAATGAAACTGTGGTTTTGAGCTGATGATAAACCTGACACCAGATCAGGGTCGTGATGTTCGATAGTGAAACCTGGTTACACTTCTTCCTTATTAAAGTACTGGAAACATGCATTTCCTCTGGGTGTATTTGTGATTCTCACTCGTTTCAGAGCCACTGTGTTCTTGCACACACTGGGTGAGTTCACTGGGAGATCGATCGTGCTGATTTATTTAAATGAGCGTCTTTTATTATGATAGTTGATGGTTTAGTTCTTGATTATACTTGTGTTAGTGCAGCATAATAGAGCAGATGCTATAATAGCAATAGTGATTTGATGCTTGTGGATTTTCTTATCAGGACTGATAATTATATGATGTGATTGATGAGAATGCAATGATATTGATCATTTAGCTGCATTTCGAAGAAGCAGACAGCAGTATACAAATTCTCAGTCTTTTTCACGCTTGTGAACGTAAACAGTGAGTTGTGTTAAGGTGGAACCCTAAAGGTGTGAACATGCACAGTTTAACAGCTTTTTAAAATATTCCACTTGTTTTAGCAGTATACCCTGCTTAAGACGGGGATGTATATTGCTGCATTAATTATAACATTAGTGATTATAGTTAATACATTTTTTATTTTCTGAAGAAAATGTGAGTTGTATTGACTGCATGCAAGGATTTTTTTTTTTTTTACCTTTATTTATAGAGTGCTTTTAACAATACAGATTGTGTCAATGCAGCTTTAGAGTATCAAAATAGGAAAATAGTGTGCCAATGCAGAAGGACAATTAGTAAACACTCAGTTTTCAGTTAAAGGCAGTTCATCAGTGAATTTAGTGATGTCATAAAAAAGCTGACTTTTTTATGCATTTGAACTTGTATGGTGGGCAATAAAATGGAGCAAAAATCCCATAAACTTACAGTAAATGGAGGCCTATAGATGCTTGATTCTGTTTCAAAACACCTGTATATCACAATTGCAGGATTTTTATATTTTAAAATAATCGTTAACACTTTACAATAAGGTTCCGTTTGTTAATCTTAGTTAATGTATTACTTAACATGAACAATGAACAATACATTTATTACAGTATTTATGAATCTTTGTTAATGTTAATGAAAATACAGTTGTTCATTCTTAGTTCATGTTAATTCATGGTGCATTACCTAATGTTAACAAGCACAACTTTTGATTTTAATAATGCATTAGTAAGTGTTGGCATTACTAAGATTGATAAATGCTGTAGACGTATTATTCATTCTTAGTTCATGTTAACTAAAGTAGTTAAATAATAAACATAATTGTAAAGTGTTACCAATTATTGTTTTGAAACAGAATCAGGTATCTATAGGCCCCCATTTATTGTACGTTTATGGGATTTTTTTGCTCCATTTTATGTCCACCGTGCAAGTTCAGTTGCATAAAAAAGTCATAGCATACGTCTCCTCAACAAGCCACATGATTTGATGTGGCTTCATGCAAACATGGGGTGAGTTACGAAGTTCTCAGATTTTCAGAATCAGAATGAACTTTATTGTAAGGTTTTATCTTTATAAGTTGTTTTTTTTAGGAGCTCTTGGTACATACATGTGCATCTCAGTAAATTAGAATGTGGTGGAAAAGTTCATTTATTTCAGTAATTCAACTCAAATTGTGAAACTTGTGTATTAAATAAATTTAATGCACACAGACTGAAGTGGTTTAAGTCTTTGGTTCTTTTAATTGTGATGATTTTGTATCACATTTTACAAAAACCCACCAATTCACTAGCTCAACAAAAAAGAAAAAGGTTGACATGCGAATCAGCTAATCAACTCAAAACACCTGCAAAGGTTTCCTGAGCCTTCAAAATGGTCTCTCAGTTTGGTTCACTAGGCTACACAATCATGGGGAAGACTGCTGATCTGACTGTTGTTCAGAAGACAATGATTGACACCCTTCACAAGGAGGGTAAGCCACAAACATTCATTGCCAAAGAAGCTGGCTGTTCACAGAGTGCTGTATCCAAGCATGTTAACAGAAAGTTGAGTGGAAGGAAAACGTGTGAGGAAGAAAAAGATGCACAACCAACCGAGAGAACCACAGCCTTATGAGGATTAGCAAGCAAAATTGATTCAAGAATTTGAGTGAACTTCACAAGGAATGGACTGAGGCTGGGGTCAAGGCATCAAGAGCCACCACACACAGACGTGTCAAGGAATTTGGCTACAGTTGTCGTATTCCTCTTGTTAAGCCACCCCTGAACCACAGACAACGTCAGAGGTGTCTTACCTGGGCTAAGGAGAAGAAGAACTGGACTGTTGCCCAGTGGTGTAAAGTAATTTTTTTAGATTTGTGGAAGTATTGTATTTTATTTTTGGAACCAAGGTCCTAGAGTCTGGAGGAAGGGTGGAGAAGTTCATAGCCCAAGTTGCTTGAAGACCAGTGTTAAGTTTCCACAGCTCTGTGATGATTTGGGGTGCAATGTCATCTGCTGGTGTTGGTCCATTGTGTTTTTTTGAAAACCAAAGTCACTGCACCCGTTACCAAGAAATTTTGGAGCACCTCATGCTTCCTTCTGCTGACCAGCTTTTTGAAGATGCTGATTTCATTTTCCAGCAGGATTTGGCACCTGCCCACACTGCCAAAAGCACCAAAACTTGGTTAAATGACCATGGTGTTGGTGTGCTTGACTGGCCAGCAAGTCACCAGACCTGAACCCCAGAGAGAATCTAAGAACGGGTATTTTTTTGGTTTTAGGACAACTTTTATGAAAGGTTTTGATCCACTTCAAATGTTAACTACTGTACATCTCTGCTTTGCAAACCTACAGCAGTAGAATCAACATGACAGCACAGGGAGGATGTGTTTGCTAGCCCTACCGAAATAACAGCGCCACGCTAACTAATCTTACCAGCATGACACTGATCAATTAAAATACTTAAATAACAGACGCACACAAATACGGTTAAAACGTTAGCTAAGCACTAAAATGACGTTCACAGAGCAGTCTGGAGTGAAATGATTTGGGCAGACATAATGTTACGTAAAAGTAAAGAATACAAAAGAAGTGCTGCACGGGGTATAGGTACTTTGTCTCGGTGCTCTTTGGGTGCAAGAGATGATTCAATTCGTAAGAATAATAATAGTCGGAGGCACTCAAATCTTATTCAGAAAGTTTTAAAAAGCCTTTATTTCATCATGGCTATAAGTTTTATGTTAAGTAAGAGTGAAGAATATAAAAGATGTTATTTTAAGTGTTATATGTTTAAAAAGAGGTTTTGTGTTGATTACTAGAAGTTGACATTACAGCTTCTCAGGCGCGGAGAAAATGGAAGACAGTATACAACCACATACAACTCGCTGAGGGCGGAAACTATGGTAATGCAGGACTGTCAGTCAGCGACTGTGGGCGGGGCCTAAACATTGTGATGTCACAATGCTAAGAGAATCAAAAGGGCATGCCTAATGAGACTGGTTTGGTTTAATGGGGATTAAAATCATTCTAGGGTGGTTATGTTCACAGACTGCCAACACACATTTATGTCCCAACACCATGTAAAATTGGATTTTGCATAATATGTGCCCTTTAATAGTTGCTGTGAACATATATTGCTCGGTTAGTTCATGCATTAACTAATGTTAACAAATGAGACCTTATTGTAAAGTGTTGCTAATGTTTCTTTTATGTTGTACATTTTTAGGCCTCTAATGTACAATCCCTGATGTCTCACTTTAACTCACTGTCTGGTGAAAGTTTGTATTCCCAACCTGCTCCGAACAATCAATTCAGCAGCGCCGGGAATCATGACCAGAATCCAGTGTTGATCTCAAAGCTGCCGAAACTTAAACCTGTGGACGTGAATAAAAGCGCAGGCTCCAGGCCTTTGCCTAAACCACTCATGGTCAAACCCAACTTCATGGTTAGCTCTATGGAGGCTGGATTCAATCCTCCAGTTTCTAACAACAAGACCAGTGATGACCCGAGAAGTGATGCTGTTGGAGTGAAGCTGCCCAGTAGAGGAAAACAGGAGAACGCTTTTACACAAGCCCCCACTGGAGCCGGATCCCAGATTCCTGCCAAACTGCCTATTATGCAGAAACCTATTCTCTATGAAAAGATCTCTGCAGCACCGGGACCAGCTACTGGTGATTTGTCAGTGCCGAAAAAGAAGTCTCTTCCCAGTGTGTTTGCTTTAGGAAAATGTCCTGCCAAACCACAGAGACCTCCACATGTTAACCTCAACAGGTTCAGAGGGAACGGTAAGATACGGACCTTCATGATGAAGCTCATTTAAGCTAAACTGATTTGTTTTTATTCAGAGGAGAAAGATTCAGTTCATTCTTTGTAGATGTATGAAATTATGTGAATTTACACCCACAATACCAGTAAAATTTTAGACACATTACTGTTTTTTAATGTTTTTGAAAGAAGTCTCTTCTTCTCACCAGGGCTGCATTTATTTGGTCAAACATTGTGAAATATTATTACAATTTATAATAACAGTTTTCTATTTGAATATATTTTAAAATGTAATTTATTCCTGTGATCAAAGCTAAATTTTCAGCATCATTACTCCAGTCTTCAGTGTCACATGATCTTCAGAAATCATTCTAATATGCTGATTTACTGCTCAAGAAACATTTATTATTATTATCAATGTTGAAAACGTGTGCTGCTTAATATTTTTGTGGAAACTGTGACATGTTTTTTTTTTTCAGGATTCCTTTATGAATAAAACGTTCAACAGCATTTATTTGAAATATAAAACTTTTGTAAAATTATAAAAGGCTTTACTGTTTTTTTTTTTATCAATTTAATGCTAATAAAAATATTACTGGCCCAAAACTTTTAAACTGTAGTTTAAATCACTTAAAATGTTGAAGTATCATTGCATTAAATAACTAAATATAAAAAAGTATTTTTTTAAAAGAAAATAATACAAAAGAGAAGTTTAAAATTATTTTAGAATGATGAAATAATAATAATAAACAATATAAGTTTAAAAAGGCATAAATTATATTTTGCATAATGAAAATGAATCCTATAGTAGAACCATTTTTGCATTAAAACGTTATTTTCACAGTAATTAAGCAACTTTTTTTTTGGTTCTGGTGGTTTGATGTGTTGTTTCCTAATGGCATTCATAAAGTGTGTCCAAAAACTTTCTGGACCAATTTTATTCTGGTCTAAACATCCAAAAGGTATTTCCCTGAATTGTGAACTATAACCTCAAGTATATATATATAATATATATATATATATATATCTATATATATATATATATATATATATATATATAACACATATATATACACACACACACACAAACACATGCACTTCTCACTTTATGTTCTGTTTCTGTCTGCTGGTTCATCAGTATTCAACACCAGCAACCTTGAGGAAAGTTTCTCCCTCCCACCCCCACCGCCTCCAGATCGCCTGTCAATCACATCTGCAGCTCCACCCCCACCACCAGCCTTCACATTTCCACCTGCTCCCCCTCCAGTGTGAGTGTGATACGTTTAAAAATGGCATATACTAAGCTCATAGTATGAGTTCATATGAGTTTAAAGTCTTACCACCCTGATATCGTACACTGTAGCACAGTTTCTTTTTGTAAGGGAATTCAATAGTACACTTGAATGTTTTACTCTTTAGACAAAGCTGCAGTTTAAAAGTAAGCTTGTATTTACTGTGAAAAGTGTGTTTCTTCTGTTGTGAACAGGGATGAGGAGGGTTATTACGATGATACGGATGTCATGAGCCGGATGGAGACTTCACTAGGTGCCTTTCACAGAGAAGTTATTAATATTAATGTTTGACACATACAGTGACCCTAAGAAATATCTGGATACTTAATGTATGAATGCCATTGCCTTACAAAATATATCACATGTTCTCACATTAAGACATTAGGTGTGACTTTAGATTTTCTCCATCATTAGTGCTGAGGTTTTTTGTCTTTTTTTATTTTTATTATTATTCTGTATTAATGACATCTCTTTCTGTTTTAGGTAAAAGCAGCAATGACCCTGAGGTAAAGATGAAATGTTCATTGTTTAATTATACCATATAAACTGTCATCTCTAATAGCATTACATATGGCTGCTGAGAAACTTCTGTAAATGAATCAGAATCTCAAAAGGAAATGACAGCATTCACAACCATGTCATTTTATAATGGACTGAAAAAACCTCTAGTGAGCAGAAGGTCACTAATTATGGATCATTGGTTTGGATGCAGTAACTTTTACAAAGCCAGTGATGATGCTGTTGTTTGTTTCTTGTGTAGGAGTCAGAAGAGGACATGTACGAGGATCTGGATGAAAACTGGTGAGAGTGTTCATTTAATGTATGAGTATTCATTCATTTACTATTGCTCATAATATTTAGTAATTGGAGCAAACCCCTGAACCAAAGTATTAAGTTTCACTTGTCCTTCACTGTTCAATAAACTTGTGAAGCAGCACGCTAGCATCATAATATTTTTGCACAGGCAAATGATACTTACATTTTCTTCCGAAAATGTAGATGGTTCGTCTTTAGCAAAGGCTGCAAATCAGTTGGGCTCAAATTTTAATATGATTAATGAAAACAAATAAGGAAAAACTCACTCAAAATTCTGCTAATGGAACAGGCCAGAGGAGAACGAAGAACAGAAAGAAGAAAAGACGACAAAAGAATCAAAAGAACTCAAGAAAAAGCTGGAAAAAGAAGAGAAGAAACGCTTGGAGCAGGAGAAGAAAGAGAAGAAAGAGAGAGAGAAAAGGGAGCAGGAGGCCAGGAAAAAGTTTAAAGTGATTACAGTTTATTTTCATTTTCATTGTTTTATTTCATTATATTATTTATCTCACAAAACCTGTCAAGAACACACCTGGAGACACAATTCTCCTCAAAATTGATATTATATTTCACATAAATATAAGACTTATTTTAGAATTATGACTTTCTTTTTTTCATTTTCCTCCATGATCATAGTAATACTTGTTTTACTGGCTTTTATTTATGATGATATAAATAAGTTTATGCTGATTAAAAAAAAATCATTTTATTCGAGGTCGAGGTGCACAATTAATTCTGCTTTGATTTTGTGAGCTGTGGTTTTATTTATTTATTTATTTTGTACCTAAACATCCCTTTCCGACAGATTTTATATATATATGTACCACTGTGATCATGGCGGAAAATTATATATTCATATATTTATATTTATACATATGTATATGAACTATATATTCTGTTTATGTGAAATATACATAACAATTTTGATTCTGAGATTAAATGTGCATCCCACCCCCCCTCCCTGGCTAAACAATTTTCATTATTAATTTTTTTTATTCTGTATAAAAAAATTTATTTTTATATATATACACATTTATAAATTTATACATTATTTATTTTTGCATGAAATGTGACCCAGACTCAGTTTTCATGAGTTTCTTTGCTCAGAGACATTGAGTAACTGTAATTTTGTTTATAACAAAACAACAGTTACATAATTATAACTGGAAAAGAAACATGAAAAAAATATCATGTTTATATATATATAACATGAAAAGTAAAATATATATATATATACAGTATATGTGTGTGTGTGTGTGTGTATGTGTATTTATTTCATTTATTATTATTATTATTATTTTATTTTTTCATTTTGTGACCCAGACTCACTTTTCATGAGTGTTTCCCATAGACATTATGTAACTGTAATTTTGTTGCAGTTTTGTAAACATGTTTATTTATTTTTTGAATGCAAACTATAATAAGTGACAAAGACTGTAAGAAACGTACGGCATCACTGCTGTCTGTGCTCGGATAGATCAAGGGTCCTGTTGTGGTGGTGGAAACAGTGAAGGCCAGTGTGAATCACAAGGGAGGAAAGAACAAACTTCCACTGAAGCAGGGAGAGAGCATTGAAATTGTACGTAAAACAGAAAACCCAAAGGACTATTGGCTCGCCAGAAACACCGGAGGCCTCTGTGAGTTACTCTGCTGCGCTGCACTGCACTGTATTTACTTTGTAAAGAATCCAGTCATGTTCATTAGCTAACAAGAGCTGCTAAACTGAACAACTGAACATCTTTATTAGGCTGAAGCTTCCTGTTGGTCTCTAACCATTTTCAGCTGCTATTTTGACTGTGTGTTGGTGTGTTTTACGTGTAGATGGTTTTGTGAAGCCTGACACTTTAGCTGTTGTGGGAAGCACACAGGATGAACAGGATGTGTATGATGATGTGTGCGCAGATGATGACGTCCATAAGTAAGAGAGTAACTTATACGCTTATTAAAGATTATTAACATTACTCAGGTTAATTGTTATTTCTCTTTTTACTAAAAAACTCTCTTTTTTTCAGTCTACCAGATGGTAAGACATTGCATTATACATTTAATAAATATAAATTAAATAACATTGCAATCATTTAGTGAGTGCCAAGTGAAGAAAAAAACTTTTTTTTGTTTTTTGTTTCCCCTTATTCATGATTTTGTCACATGACTAGTGCCAGAAGCTGAATGTGATGATGATATTTATCATTATCCAGATGATCTACAAGCTGATTTCAGGTGACTCATGTTCAAAATCATTTAATACTTCACAAATACCAGTATATTCATCCAAACAATTATGACAGCAAGTTTTAGTTAACTTTCATGCTCAGCACTTGCTGTTTAAGGTGCAGCAAGACTTTTAATGTTTTTGAAAAAAGCCTCTTATGTTCACCAAGGCTGCATTTATTTGATAGAAAATGCTGTATTTTTATTGTATTTTTGAGCAAATAAATGCAGCCTTTGTTGATTAATTAATTTATATTTTATATAATCATTCTAGAATATTAATACAATTTAAAATAGCTAGTTTTCTTTGAATACATTTTAAAATATAATTTATTCCTGTGATGGCAAAGCTGAATAAAAAATATGAACTGAATTATGTAAATTAACCAAATCGTCTTCATTTCTATATTAATAAATTTAGTGGTTTTAAACTTAAATGATATTATTTATAATTAACCATGTTTAAACATTTATATTAAAAATACTTGTATATAAATACAGTACATGTGGATGTATTTTATACATTTTATATAATAGTATAGTCATTTATATTATATTTATATAAAAAAGTATATTGTGTCATATTAAAAAACCCTAATCTATGCAAATTCCTCACTGATAGGTGAAGGTCTAAAGTCATTTTTAAGTAAAAGAGTATTATTTAAAGCACCTTTTAAACTGAAGCACACATATATAGGGGATTTACCGCCACCTGCTGTAATTTTACTGCTATTTTGCAGCTTTCCCCCTCCACCTCCTCCAGAGCCTCTGGCATTTAATGGTGTGTGTGAGTAATACTGGATTTTCTCTGCACATTTCATATAATATATTATGAATAATCAAACAGCAGATTCAGAAATGCATAAAATATTCAGTCATTGCTTGCTTATATGTAATGGTTGAGTGTTTCTATAGTTTCTTACAAAGCCAAGAACATTGAAATGATTTCCAGGGAATGCATAAAGAAAATGTTTACCTTGAATGCAGTGTTGTTGCTTTGGATAAAGGCATCTGCCATATGCATACATGTAAATGCTTCATTCAGAGCCTGCGGTTTTTGGTTTCTGTTCAACAGGTGCCACTGAAGAAACATATGATGACATTTTCCCAGTAGACTTCCCTCCTCCTCCGTGTCCTAACAGGTTAGTTCATGCATGTTACAGAAAATTAGCTCTTTTTTTTCATATTATTTAAGTAAGTGAGCTTTCCCGTGAACGCTTAAGTTTTTGGGACGTCACTTTACAATTTTCGCAAGGCATTATGTAACACAACTGTTCAAAAGTTTGAGTCGGTTTGATTTTTTAATGTTTTTGAAAGAAGTCCTTTTGCTCACGAAGGATGCATTTATTTAAAAAATACAGTAAAATATCATTACAATTGTAAATAGCTGTTTGCTGTTTAAATATATAATTCTATTTTAAAATGTAATTTATTTGTGTAAATTATTCTAATATGTGGATTTGAAAACAATTGTGCTGCTCAATATTTTTGTGGAAACGGTGATATTTTTTCAGTATTTTATGATGAATAGAAAATTCAAAAGTACAGCATTTATTAATACAATACATTTTTACTGCCCCCAAGCTTTTGAGTGGTTGCTTAAATCACTTAATGTCTTAAAGTCGTTGCATGATATTACATAATATCAAAACATTTTATTGCATTTATTGCATAAAAAAGTTATATAACAATACATTTTACAAAAAGAAGTTTAAAATGATCTTAAGATGATAAAACAATAATAAACACTCATGTTTGGCATCAAAATAAGGACACGAAAAATTTATCTTTTCCATAAAGAAAATTAATCCTACAGCAGGACGATTACATAATTAATTTTACCCACTTATTTTTATTTTGAATCTGTGTCTTGTCACTTATTTTGTTGCTAATTGTGTTAATGTGTCTTTGCTAAATATAAAAAATATAAAAAAGTCTTACTGACCCCAAACTTTTGAACAGTAGTGTATGTTAAGTATTAAGTCCTAGGATTTTCACCTGGCTAAAATGCCCTAGCAACCACTCTGAACACCTTAGCAACAGCATTCCAACTTCCACATTATAGCAGTGAGTTTTGCACAGATAAGCATCTCTTGCGTTTTCTTCAGAATATGTAAAAATCACTTTTGTATATTTTTCCGTCCCACATTCACCGCAGCTTCCCAAAGTTCAGCTCAAACAGCAAGACAGACGAGATGGACCCGAAGAAAAAGAAAAAGTTTGAGAAGGAGGAGAAAGAGTTTAGGAAGAAGTTCAAAGTAAGATATGGTATGTTTGTTTGATGAATGGTGAATGAATGACTCTGTATGCTAACCCTCATTGCTTCTTCTCGCAGTATAATGCGGAAATCAAAGTGCTGTATCAAGCTACTGTTCTCCAGTCGCTGTCTGTAAAGAAGTTTGGTAATAAAGACTTGCCAATCAAACCTGGAGAAATCATTGATGTGATAGTTCATCCAGGAAATGACAAACTCATCGGCAGGAACAGCGAAGGAAAATGTGAGTTGATTTAGGAAATAATGCATGTGCTGCACAGCAAGTGCACATTACAGCAGTAGAGCAAACTCTTATTAATTAGAGTCTCTGTCTGTTTCAGTCGGATATGTGTCTACTGCTAATTTGGAGCAGTAAGTATAGTCTTGCTGTTTCTATTTCTATTTCTATTCTGGTCAGACGATATTTTTGCATGCAAAAAAAAAGCATGTTTCTTTCACTAGCTACAGTTTTTGCTTTTCTAAGCACACTTGGCTCATTTGATATGCCTAAATAATAGTGAATATGTGACCCTGGACCACAAAACCAGTCTTAAATGTAAATTTTTCGAAATTGAAATTTATACATCATATGAAAGCTGAATAAATAAGCTTTCCATTAATGTATGGTTTATCAGGATCGGACAATATATGGTCAAGATACAACTATTTAAAAATCTGGAATCTGAGGGTGCAAATAAATCTAAATACTGAGAGAATCATCTTTAAAGTTGTCCAAATGAATTCTTAGCAATGCATATTACTAACAAAAAATGAAGTTTTAATATATTTACAGTAGAAAATTTACAAAATATCTTCATGGAACATGATCTTTACTTAATATCCTAATGATTTTTGGCATAAAAGAAAAATCTATAATTTTGACCCATACAGTGTATTTTTGGCTATTGCTACAAATATACCCCAGAGACTTAAGACTGGTTATGTGCTCCAGGGTCACATATTAGTGAATTCTGAGTAAATGTTCATTTTGATTTAATTTAAATGCTTTATTTTTGTGTCTCACTTCCTCTCCTCTCTAAGGGACGCCTCTGTGTATGATGATATTGGTGACGGTAGGTTTAACGTGCACAGCTACAGTTGATGAAAGTATATTTAGTCATCATTTTCTACTGCAATGATTTTCTGTACTTATTTGTTACAGAGTGTGTCTACGACAATGACTAAGCATGGAAAAACCCATCTAGTGTGTTTTTATCATCTTTCAATGCCCTTATTTGTCATTAATTCTTTTACCAAAAAAAACAAACAAACTGTGCATTGTTTGAGAATGATATATAGTGAATATTATAAAATGTATATTTAAAGTCACCTAAGCAGGAATAAAGTAATTTGTGATCCTGCCTTTTGTTTTTTTTTCTTCTTTTATATATGTATATATATAAGAAGTCTCTTCTGCTTATCATGGCTCCATTTATTTGATCAGAAAAAAAGAAAAAATAGTAATATTGTGAAATATTATTGCAATTTAAAATATTGGTTTTCTATTTTAATATACTTTAAAATAACCTACTGTTTCAAACATTGATAATAAATCAGCATATTAAAGTGATTTCTGATGGATCATGTGACATTGAAGGCTGGAGTAATGATGCTGAAAATTCAGCTTTGATCACAGGAATAAATTACATTTTAAAATATATTACAATAGAAAACCATTATTTTAAATGTTAGTAATATTTCACAATATTACTGTTTTTTCTGTATTTTTGGTCAAATAAACGCAGCCTTGATGAACAGATGAGGCTTCTTTAAAACACATTAAATATCTTACTGATCCCAAATTTTTGAACAGCGGTGTGTGTGTGTGTGCGCGTGCGTGTGTGCGCGCGCGCGTGCGTGTGTGTATTTGGAATGACAATAAAAACAGAAAATGGAGGTAAAAACAAAAAAGTTCAAATACTATAAATAAAGCTAATATTTGTAATAACACATTGATCTAAGACTAATCTTTTAGCTTTACACATATTTTAGTACTGACTGCAATTTCAGCCGTAAGCCTTGTTAGTAATTATATATATATATATATATATTATATATAATATATATATATAATATATATATATATATATATATATATATATATATATATATATATATATATATATATATATAGATATATATATAGATAGATAGATAGATAGATAGATAGATAGATATGTAGATATAGATATGTCCATCATTTATGTGTTTTAAGTGTTTTATGTAATAATTTTGTATTTAATTTGTACAATATTTATTGTGTGTGTGGGTGTATATATATATATATAATTATATTTTATGACAATATAAAATGTAACATTATAACATACTGAACAGAGAAAAGCTTCAAAGTTCCTTCAGCATCGCTTGACCTTTTTTTGACAAACACATGCTAAAAAATAATACTCTTTGCATAACAGTAATTAAAAATAATTATAGCAAAAACAAATTATTAGATTTTTATTCTACGTAATCTTAAAAGCTTTGTATAGGAAATAATCTCATTAGGAAATACATAAAAACTAGGTTTCACTTTCAAGTGCTTAGAGTTGTGTTTATAAAATCGCCTGCTCTCAAGCATCGCGAGAGGTTACGAGAGTTCCGGTGTTGTGATGATGAACGTCCCTGCCAACATGGCGGTCAGCATCCGCGGCCGTCCGACCCGGAGTGTACGGATGAGAGGCAAGTTACCGGCACCCACAGCCCCGCTACCACGCGCAGCCGGCGCGGTTTATAGCCCTCTGCTTGTGTAGCATTCGTTAAAGATCGGATAAGACCTTACGGTGTCTTTATCGTGTCGTTTTTGTGTGTGTTTGACAGGTCGGAATGACAGCGGGGAGGAGAATGTACCGCTGGACCTTACGCGGGGTGAGAGTCACCATAACGCTCCAATTAATAATGCTTCTCTGTAACAATAACCAAGAAATGATCGGATTCCACTTAAATCCAAAAGAAATTGTCATTAGTGATTTCCCCATCAGTGTAGACAGGAGAACGAGGCTGAATGAGATGTTCACTGTCTCCAAACCTAATGGGTTGCCTAAATAGACCTTGTTATTTACGCACGTGATGCCTCAGAAGTGCTGTCTAGCTAGTCAGCTCACTAGGATTTGGGGCCCAGGTGTTGTTTTGATCTGTAGTGCACAGCTCTATCAGTTTGTGTTGTCTCATGCCTAGTGCATTCAGCTCGGTTAGACTGTATCAGTAACACTTCATGTCTTTAAGCATTTTGATGCTCTCATTTCTGTGCATGCTGCCTATTAAGACTGTTTTAAGACTTCAAACTTTGATTCTTCTAAGCTGGTGCAAAAAGTCTTTGATGAGCCTGATCTTGATGAATCTTGCCGTGCCAGTGCTTTTGATGTCTCTCTTGAGAAATCTACTAAATAAAGACTAGAGCAGGGAAAAGTTTGCTGAATTTAGATCATAATATCATGTATGTGCTCACATGCAAGAGTTCTGCACGGGAAAAGTGATGCTTCATAGTGGATATGGGGATACTTTATGAAATATTGTTATGTTGCTGTGTGCTAAACTATGTGATTTTAATTTCAAGAGAGATTTTAAAGAATAATAACAAAGTTAATAAACCATTATATGCATATTTACTGTCATGGATGCTGAATACTTAGTATATGTTAGCAGTAACTGACTACTAACCTAATTATGTTAATTTATGGTTTTTGCCTTCAACAGAACCCTCAGATAACATGCGTGAGATCCTTCAGAACGTTGCCAGATCTCACGGCGTTTCCAACATGAGGAAGCTTGGCCACCTGAACAACTTTGTTAAGGTAGTGCAACTTTCATTTTAGTGACAAGAGAAGATCATGACCAGGTCTGCATGGAATCTGAAGGCTTTCTTCACAGTGTTTGCACTGATTTTGAGGCGAAATACGCTGAATGTAAACATGGTTAAATTAAGTTTAAATTCACTCTTATTGATCGCTGAAAGCATTGTTATATTAGCCAAAAAATGCTTTTCGAGTTCTGCAGCCGTATATTCTGAGTGGCCCTGAGCTTGATCTGCATTGCATGAACTCATTTTTGTATTGCAAAAGCTTTTAAGGCAAGACCCAGGGTAAAAATTTAACTATTAGATTTCACCATACTTCCCCACTTGATTAATCAGAGGACATAAATGCAATTGTTTTGTAATACAGGGATGTAGTACATGCTTAAATATGAAAATTATTATTGTTATATTAAATGTGCACTAATTTTGTTAAATTTAGTTTGATAAATTTTGAGATAGTGATTTTGATATAGTGATTAGGTATCTAAATATAAGGTATTATATAGAAACTAGTATCTAGTTGATAGTTTGAGGTTGGATATATACTTTGGGTTTTGATTCCACATTTACCCGCATACTTAAAATATATGTACATAAAGCGTTATACACTATATAGCGAATCTCAAATGCATGATTGCTCATATCATTGCAAAATGTAACTATATTATCGCACAGCTCTAATCTGCTAAATGTGACTATAAGGCAAAGAAGATATTAAGTAATTATAAACATTAACATCATAATTTGCTATATAAATAAATTTAATTTTATTTGACTTGACAAAGGGGGTGTTTTTTGTATTTTTTTATAATGCAGTGTTTTTAAGGCCTGGTCCTGTGAGCAGATCTGTAACACAGTAAACAGCAGCAGGCAGTGTGTGTGTGTGTGTGTGTGTGTGTGTGTGTGTTGTCGGGTTGTTTGTCTTAGTGGGCGCCTCCTCTCGCTTTCACTTTCTTTCTGAGCGAGCTTGTTTTGTGTGTGAGAGTTTCATCTCAGTGGGACTGAGGTTACATGTAAGACTGTTAGTGCAGAAGTAGGTGTGTGTGTTTAAGTGTGATTTTCTCAGCTTTGGTGAATAATAACTCAAGTGGTGTGTGTGCATGAGTGCTGTGTGTGGCCTTTTAAGGATGCTGTGATAGAGGAGATCTAATCCTCACCGAGGGTCACATGACCCCTTCTGACTGCCTGAGCACTGACATCATCATAAACACATACATATGCAAGCTCAGCCTGCCAAAGTCGTTACGCTCCTCAGTAACACACACACACAAACATGTTTAGGAGACTAATTTTACACTGTGAGGTGTGCTCAGTGCAGTTGTTGATGTGTCTGTCTCACTTTTTATTTCTGGGTTCAATTTATGCATCTCATCAATTTTTGCAACTTTGTGCGCATTCGAAATAGCTTTAAAATAATTCATTAATTATAAATGCATATTTTCTGTCGTGGATCCTGATTGGTTGATACAACATTCCAGTTGCTCTAAAATACTCAATATATTATTACATATATTACATGTCAGAAACTAAATGTTCTAGCGGGATGATGACATTTAATGAATTAATCATTTTATTATTGTTTGTGAATTTATTAGTTTTATTTTAATTGTTTTTATTTATTGAAGAAAAAACAGTAATATTGTGAAATACAATTTTTTTTTAATATGTTTTAAAATGTAATTTATTGCTGTGATGCAAAGCTGAATGTTCAGCATCATTACTCCAGTCTTCAGTGTCACATGATCCTTCAGAAATCATTCTAATATGCTGATTTGCTGCTCAAGAAACATTTCTGATTATTATCGATCTTGAAAACAATTGTACTGGTTAATATTTTTGTGGAAACTGATATATTTTGTTCAGTATTCTTTGATGAATAGAAAGTTCAAAATAACAGCATTAACATAGCATATAAACATATTACTGTCATTTTTGATCTGTTGAATTCATCCTTGCTGAATAGAAGTAGGCCTATTAATTTCTTAAAATCTTTCTGGCCCTAACTTTTAAACAGTAGTGTACACTGTGAGCATTATTATATATTAATGCATCAACCATTAACAGCCTGATGAACTCTCTGACTTGGTGCAAGAATATTTCTGATGAGCATCTCTCTCTTTCTCTCTCAGCTCCTGAACAGTGTAAGTCACTGTGAAGAGAAATTAGGATTTACATACGAGGAAATCATCATTTGGTAAGTAGAACTATATCTCACTGTGTTCCAAAACCTAGTGAGCTCGTTGCTGACTACATACTGTAGACAGCTGCCTTCTGAGATTACATCCCAAACATCATGGAATCTCACGGATGACTGATTTGTAGTGCTCTTCTGGTGTTTTCCGTTCTCTCTTTATTGTTTTAGTCTGCGGGTAGCGTTGCTGAATGAGGTGAAGGAGGTTCGGGCTGCAGGTTTGAGAGCACTAAGGTATCTGATCCATGATAGTAGCGTCCTCCAGAAAGTTCTTCAGCTGCAGGTGGATTACCTGATCTCCAGGTGAGTCCGCACACCTGTTTTGTGTCCTCAGTGTTTTCCAATTCCATTAGGTTTAAAATGATTGACCACAATGATTGATACAATCAGATGAAAGCAAAACTTGAACCAGATTGAGCTGTATGAAGCCAAACTGAATTAGTTTCATAATTGACAAATTTTGCAACATTAGTGGTGTTATTGAACTGAATTGAATCAACACTGAAATGACTTGAGCTGAGTAACGCTACTACTGTCTTCAGCAGAGCTGCTTATAAATGAATCTGTTTCATTGCACTGAATAAAGACACTATTGGCTTTTTTAGAGCTGCTTTACAGCAGAATTGGAATCAGTGTCATATTTGATGAAGTTTGCATCAGTATCTGTTTCTATCGTCCTGTTTCATACACATTTTGTATGACTCATATCAGAAACAAGTGAAGGAAATGGCAAATTTTTGAAAAAAATAAAATCCCTTTTATTTGCAAAAAGTTTTTGTCCGCTTGAGGTGTTTTTTGACTTGTGCAAAAAAGAGTTGATGCAAATAACGGGAGGTGGAAACACATTTACCAAATAAATGTGCATCAAAAAGTCACTTGACTTTGCGCGTACTTTGGCATAACTTGATTAACCAGCAGATCGATCCTGTTGCACATCATCTGAAATGTTGTTATGGTCGTTCTTAAATGTCAGCGTAAAGTCTGTCGTCAAAGTATTTCTGTCTTCCATCACTGTGTTCCCAAACAGCTCCGAAAGCAATGAGCGCATTTATTGTGTTTCGTCTGCTCGTCTCCTCTGAGGCACAAGTTATTTATTATATGTGACCCTGGACCACAAAACCAGTCTTAAGTGTACATTTTTCAAAATTGAGATTTATACATCATCCGAAAGCTGAATAAATAATAATAAATATAATATATATTTAATAATAAACATAAGCTTTCCATTGATGGTTTATACAACTATTTGAAAATGTGAGGTTGATAAATAATAATAAATTTAATATATTTTTAAAATCATCTTTAAAGTTGTCCAAATGAAGTTCTTAGCAATGCATATTACTAATCAAAAAATAAGTTTTGATATATTTACAGTAGGAAATTTACAAAATATCTTCATGGAACATGATCTTTACTTAATATCCTAATGATTTTTGGCATAAAAGAAAAATTAATAATTTTGACCCATACAATGTTTTTTTGGCTATTGCTACAAATATACCCCAGAGACTTAATACTGCTTTTGTGCTCCAGGGTCTCATATGTAAAAATGATTATATTCAGTGGCTTCTTCTGCTTTTCTTAGTGATATCTGGTTTGATGTTTTGTGATATTTAGTGCCAGTTTCTCAGGAAGTGATGTTTTATGTGATTATTCCAATTTGTGCACAAGTTAAATTCACAACTTTGGATGGAAACATAGCTATTGATTCTGTTATTTTCCTGTTTATTACTATAAAGCTGCTTTGAAACAACCTGTACTGTCTGTTATAGAGAGCTCTATAGAAATAAAAGTGACTTCCCTTCACAAAACAAAGTGATAATGTAGATGCACTACTGTCTTTTGCCATATTTCATCTGAGATTTATGAAATAATTAGCTTGCCTTCAGTGTAAAATTAAAATGTGATCATACTTGACCTTCAGCCTCAGTGTCCTGGTCAGAAAGCCTCAGATGAGATGTTTGAATGTCTCTGATGTGTTGATCTGTGTTCAGGTGTATTGACATTCAGCAAAGTAATGAGGTGGAGAGAACTCAAGCCCTCAGACTGGTCAGAAAGGTATGATCGATCAGTTTAACCTGTGTATGGTTTTTGTGTTGGGTGACTTTAATCTCAATCTGTTCTTTTCCCGGTTCAGATGATAACAGTGAACGCACAGCTCTTCCCCAGCTCTTTGACAAACTCTCTGATTGCGGTGGGGAGCGATGGGCTGCAGGAGAGAGATCGCATGGTTCGAGCCTGCATCGCCATCATTTGTGAACTTGGTGAGTTAGAAGTCACGTTTGTTAAGACAAGCATCACTATTATTACTATTATTATTATTTCTCACACTTGAGGTTAGTTTTAAACTCTAGGCAATGCGTTTAGAATTTTCAGAATTCTTATGAAATATTAATTTGAAAGATTTGAAAAGTTTTATTTTCAGAATTTTTTTTAATGTAATATAAGACACTTTTTTTCTTTTAACTACTTTGATCTTTGCCATTAAAATAGATTTGCTAAAAATATTCTATTTATTTTCTTAACTTCTGTCTTCCATTTTATACATACATATTTATATACATATACATTTGCACACACACACACATATTATATATATATATATATATATATATATATATATATATATATATAAATATATATATATATATATATATATATATATGTGTGTGTGTGTGTGTGTGTGTGTGTGTGTGTGTTTATATATTGTATATATATGTGTTTCAATTTTTTGTGGGGGTGGGGGATGTTGTGTTTTAAGATCATATATATATATATATATATATATATATATATATATATTTGTTTGTGTTTTTTTTGTTTTGTTTTTTTTGTTTTTTTGGTGGGGGTGGGGGGATGTTGTGTTTTAAGATTTAGTACAATTTAATGTTTGTACTGTATGATTTTATGGATCTTTATGGATGAGATTTTAATAGATGAAAAATATCTGGCTTGATTGTTTTTTTTTTTCCTTTATAATAATAATCCATGAAATGTTTTAATAAATTGTTACATGATTATTATTGTCATGATGAGCTTTGAAAAGCACATTTTATTATACAACAGTAATCTGTTTCTGCCATCATTTAAGTTAAACTAAATCTGTATTTTAGCAGTCTGTAGATAAGACCTTTTTTTGGTGCAAATGATCTCTTGTCAAAAAGAGGAGGTTTATGTGGACAGACATTCACACAAAGAACATGCAAACTTTTTAGCGACATGTATCTGGGCATCTAAGTTCATTATCAATATTGTAGATTTATGTTGTCAGTAAATGTCAGTATTGATTTATCACCCAGTCTTATATTATTTTATACGATATAGGAATTTGTCGTATACATGTATATTGTTTATATATATTTGTTTGGTATGATTGTATTCATCCAGCACTGAAGAACCCAGAGATTGTGGCCCAGCGGGGGGGTTTGAACACCATCCTAAAGAACGTCATCGACTGCCAGCTGAGCCGCATCAACGAGGCCCTGATCACCACCATACTGCACCTGCTCAATCACCCGCACACACGCCAGTACATACACGCCGATGTTGAACTGGAGGTATGTGTACATGCAGCAGCACACATGTTCACTGGGGAGCAGGTTTAACCTGGTTTGCATCATTCCTCATTGACTTTTCCTCTTCTCTGTTCCTCATATAAACTCATTAAAAGAGTAGTTCACTTCCAGAATGAAAACCTCATGCAAACCTGTATGAGTTTCTTTCTTCTGTTGAACACAAACAAAGATAGTAGTTGATGAGCACCATGACTTCCATAGTATTTTTTTTCCTGCAGTGGAAGTCAGTGGTGCTCATCATGTTTGTGTTGAACAGAAGAAAGAAACTCATACAGGTCTGGAACAAGTGAAGGGTGAGTGAATAATGATGGAATTTTCATTCTGGAAGTGAAATACTCCTTTAAGGTTCTAAGTGAAATTTAAAAAATGTATAATAAAAGTTGTCTGACATTAGTATATGGTCTGTTTTTTTTTGTTTTTTCAGCAAATTCTTGCACCTTACACAGACTTTCACTACAGACATAACCCTGACACAGCAGAGGCACAAATCAAGTGAGTTGTGTGTTTATATTTTGATTATATATCTGTATCTTAACAAATATGTAAAATATGATTAAAGATGTTACATTAAAAATAAGAATTAAAAATGATTACATTTTAAATGATTGATTGTATTGAAAGTTTTATATATTAATTAGTGCTCCTGTAGCTCAAGTGGTAGAGCATTGTGTTACGAAGCGCAAGGTTGGGGGTTCGATCCCCGGGAACACATGATAGGTAAAAATTGATAGCCTGAATGCACTGTAAGTCGCTTTGGATAAAAGCGTCTGCTAAATGCATTAATTTAATTTAATTTAAATTTTAATTTAATTCATTTGACAACATTTTTGATACGTTTGTTATACTTTGATAAGTATTTTTGTTTACTTTTATTCCATTTATTTGTTGGTGCGTTTATTTATTTATGTAAAAATCATATTTAAGTCAAAATATTATTCATTTAAAGTAATATTGAAAACAGTTTTTTTTTGTATTTTGACTTTTTAAAGACAAAATTGTTAAATTGTTGTAAATATTATGTTGAAAGGATATTGATTAAATTGATTGATTGATGTTATTAATTGTTTTTGCTGTGAATATAGCCATTGCTGCTGACATGGTGATAAAATAACTCCAAACATTTGTATAAAAAATATTTTAAATAACAATTAAAAATAATTATTATATTTTAATTTGGTTTACATTTCAAAAGTGTTTTAGATTTTATTCTCTTTTTATTTATAATAAATAAATGTATGTATGTATTTATGTGTTTGTTTTTGTGTGTGTGTGTGTATGTATGTATGTGTTTGTTTGTGTGTGTGTGTGTGTGTGTGTGTATGTATGTGTTTGTTTGTTTTTGTGTGTGTGTGTATGTATGTATGTGTGTATACAGTGGGTATAGAAAAGAATCACCCCCCTTTAAAATAATCACATTTGTTGCTTTGAAATGAAGATGGACACAGTTTTTGTTTTATCCAGCTGTATTTACTCAGTGCAACTTATAACATCCAAGTGAAAGATATAACACCAACATGTCAGGAAAAAAAACAGAATCAAATCAAATCAGTTCAAATCACCCCCTCCTAAAAATGACTTGTAAACTCAGTCAGGTGTAGCTAATCATCTTCTCAACGGCACACAGAGCATGTGTGTTTCTGACTGTTTTATGAATCATTGTGTCCTATAGGGAAGACAGAGAAGCTCGTTTTTTATCCAGTAAAATGGCTATTGTTGCAGCCTTCCGCTCATGGTCAGGTATGAAATCTACCGCATCTTCATCTAAAGAAGTTCTTCACTTCTGCTCTTCATCCCTCTCCTCTGCTGTTCTCCTGCAGGTATTATAAACCTGTGTAAATCAGGAAACTCAGGGGTCCAGTCTTTGATAGGCCTGCTCTGCATACCAAACATGGAAGTCAGGGTGAGTTTTAAATGATTTAATTATGTGACATGTTTAAATGTTTCTTGAGCTGCAAATCAGCATATTAGAATGATTTCTGAAGATCATGTGACACTGAAGACTGGAGTAATGATGCTGAAAATTCAGCTTTGATCACAGGAATAAATTACATTTTAAATATATTCAAATAGAAAACAGTTGTTTTAAATTGTAATATTTCACAATATTCTGTTTTTACTGTATTTTTTGATAAAATACAGTATTTACCTACATATATTTTAACTGAAACATTATAGTGCATTAGATTAAACATTAAGTGCATTAAATGCCATTTCAGTGATGATTTGGAGAGATGATTCACTGTCAATTTATTTTTGTGTCAGCAGAAAGCATTATTAGAAGTCATGTACGAGATCTTCAGATTGCCTGTTCCTATAGTGACAGCAGATTTTGAGGAAGCGCTGCACAGCGTGGGTAAGAAGCACCTTGATTCATAAACGCTTTACATCTGATCAGAAACACCTCACTGACTGCTGTGGAGGAGTGTCTGTAAACTCTGTGCTGTTTCTCTTTCTGTCTGGGACGTGCGTTTCATGCTAATGTTTGTGCCGTTCAGACCCCAGCAAGTTTCAGGACAGCTGGAGACTCTCTGATGGGTTTGTAGCTGCAGAAGCCAAAGTCATATTGCCTCACAGAGCTCGATCCAGGTGAGACACAGAGCCTGACTGTAATACTGGAGTCTTCTGGGTTAAATCTTGTATTCATGCTCTTCTGTTGTCCTTCACCAGACCAGACCTTATGGACAACTACCTGGCACTACTGCTGTCTGCCTTTATCAACAGTGGACTACTGGAGGTGTATAATCACAGGATCACTCGATGGATGCTTGATTAACTTTTCTGGAATGGATCTGTGATGTTTTGAATGATAATGTTTTTGTTTGCTCAGGGTCTGGTGGAGGTGGTGACCAGCAGTGATGGACAGATATCAGTGAGAGCCACCATACTGCTCGGAGAACTTCTGCACATGGTACTGCATTACTCCAAAATCACCTTTTTACACTCCATAAATATTTATTATGGGGCCATGAACTAGTGTTATGTAATATTTATTATTAGGCAGCTAATTGTGTTTTTTTATAAATTGTTCACAAATGTAATTCATGTAACATTGTAACAGTTCTAGTTAGTGAACATTGTTGATTTATTTTCTTTATGGAAGCAGTGTTGTTATTGTTAACTAAAACGAAAATGAAAACTGCTAAAAAAAAAAAATTGGTAACTGACAAAGCTGAATAAAACATAAATCTTAAAAATGTATATTTTAAATATAAATCATAATGTTAAAGTTGCTAAAACTTAAATGAAAATGAAAGATGTTGCCTGGGCAACTAACTTAAAATAAGTTTAAACTGAAAAACTAAAATAATAAAAAATTACAGCTAACTAGAAATAAAAACAAAATTAACAAAAATTAAAAGCTGAAAACAGAAAAATAGAAAAGCTAATTCAAAATTAGTAATAAATGCTATTTTATTTAGTAGTACTAAAATAACACTTTATGGAAAAAATAAAAATGCAGAAAATCTTTAATGATCCTAAAACTTCTTTCTTATATATATTAACTTTTGACCATAAATTAAAATGAAAAACAAAAGGTAAAAGTTGTTGGAAGATGCACCATAGTCACTGATCTGTTATTTACTTTGTACATTTTGTTTTACATTTTAATTTAAACCATATATTATGTTGCCATTGTAAAAATTTTAATTTGTTTACTTGCTAAAGTTAGTTTTGCTCTTGTGTTTGTCACTTGACGAGTACATTTTAGACTCACCTTTGGGCTGCTGTATAATTTTCCCTTTTAGCCTTTATTTTTGGAGCTAAAATGTCACATTTGTTCACCCGTGTCTTCATAATAGTTCTCCTGTTTTCCAGGCCAATACGATTCTTCCTCACTCTCACAGTCATCATCTGCACTGTCTGCCCACGCTAATCAACATGGCTGCTTCCTTTGACATCTCTCAGGAGAAACGGCTGTGAGTGCAACGATGCAAACACACACACAAACAATAAACCGTAAGCATGTGTCCAACAGGATCAGGCCATTCATTTTTTCTTTTCTTTTCAATCTTGTGTTTTCCAGACGTGCCAGTGCAGCTGTGAACCACCTGAAGCGTTTCCACGAAAAGAAACGTCATGGCCCCAAACCTTACAGTCTTTACCTGGATCACATCCTGCGCAGGACGTCCAACTCCTCTCACAAGAGAGAGCAGCACCAGCGTGCACAGAAGGACATCTTTATTATGAAGGTACACACACTACATGTCACTATATCCAGATCATTTCACCCCAAAAATCAAAAGGAAGAAAGAAGAAATTAGATTTTGTTATAAGAAAATGTTGCCTAATTTAGGACCATTAAGATTTTTGGAGTTGTCAGATGATTTTAAAGACACTCAGACACATTTAAAATCAAACTCCCATTACTGTAATGTGATACAAATATGACATTTGTTGTACTAGGTTGAATTTTTACTATAAAATATATTATTTGTATTGAATTAAAAAATGCATTACATGTAACATTCTGTTAAATTAATTGCATTGATGAACGTTTAATTACATTAATATGAATCACCTTTGACTAATTGGAATTAAACATTTAAAACATACAGATGCATTATGGTATTGACAGTTTGTGCAAACAAAAATATTTAAATAATTTATTTAAATATATTTGTTTATTTAATGATTCTATCAATAGGCTTCATTTATATATGCAAAAAAAAACATTTATTTAATTTAATTTAATTTGTTTTATTTTGTGAAATTCATGCACTGAATATATATAATAATTTCATATAATAAGGTACAACAGAAGTTTCTGAGTTGTTTGTGTGCTGTAGGACACTGAAGAGGCACTGATGATGATCTTGAGGGACAGTCAGATCCTCAGTCACAAACAGAACCTGGACTGGAACTGGGTTCTGATCATCACTATACTGAAGGTAAAAGAGAGAAACAGGCCCAACTCGAGCTTCCTGATAGAATGATATCGTAATGCTTCCTACATACTGTAAAGTATATCGTCTACTGCCTTCTATGTTTGAAAAATAGTATGTAAAGCAGTAATGATGAACAAATTATTCATAGAGAAGAATGCTAAATTGTTGTGACTTGATGTTACTACATTGCGTGTTTAATTCAGGAAATTATATGCATTTATTCCTGAAATAACAACTTTTGCATTTTTATTGTAATTTCATGTAAAAATGTCTCATGTAGCAGTTACTGTAAATCAAATGGTGAGTGAAGAAGCGAGACTTACATACTGCATATTTCAGAAATGGTAATGTGCTGTTACAAACAGAGCAATACAGTGACCCCTGACACTATTAAAAGTCTGAATGTCAGTGCATTAAATAAAATAACAAACCAAGTGGCATTTATTTAATGAAAGAAAGGTAATGCCATTTTAAGCTAAAAGGCAAGGCAGTTTTAATGCAATTATAAGCAAAACATTTTATCAAAAGTAATTATAATTCATACTTCTATTCAGCAAACCCCAACTGTTTTCAACATTGAAATTAATAGATGTTTCCTGAGCAGCTTATCTGTATATTAGAGTGATTTCTGAAGGATCGTGTGACACTGAAGACTGGAGTAATGATGCTGAAAATACAGCTTTGACATCACAGGAATAAATCACATTTTAAAATACATTCATATAGAAAACAACTATTTTAAGTTGTAATAATATTTCACAATATTGCAGTTTTTACTGAATTTTGATCAAATAAACACAGCCTTGGTGAGCATAAGAGACTTCTTTAATCTTATTGTGCTGTTTTTCCTTTCTAGTGGCCAAATGTGAACCTCAGAAACAACAAGGACGAGCAGATGCACAAGTAAGACCAGCATGTGCTGACCTATCATGAACCTCATGTGCTCTTGAGTCACGTTTCTTGAGAAGCACTAACCTCAGACTACATCTCTGACCTCTGTGTTTGTCTGTAGGTTTGTAAGGAGGTTGCTGTATTTCTATAAGCCCAGCAGTAAGCTATACTCGGCTCTGGAGCTGGATCACGCCAAAGCCAGACAACTGACGGTAGCGGGCTGCCAGTTCAACCAGTTCCTCTTGGATTCAGAAGAGGTGAGAAATGAAGACCTTTGAGCCTTTTCTAAATTACTCCAAAGGATGCACAGCAGCAGTTAAGTTGGTTAATGTTCTTCTGTTTCTGTAGGACGGTCAGGTGTATCTGGAGGAGCTTGTGAAGGATATCGTCCAGTGGCTCACATCCTCTTCTGGGCTTAAATCTGAACGCAGTCTCCATAGCAACGGCCTCCTCAGCACCCTCAGTCAGCACTACTTCCTGTTTCTGGGTACTCTGTCTGCACAGCCGGCCGGAGTCAAAATGCTGGAGAAATGTGGCGTATTTCAGTGGTGAGAAATTTTATGTTTAGTATCTCGGTAAACTTTATTATTCTGGCATGTGAAAAAGTACTGATAACAACACATTCATAATAAATGTGACCCTGGAGCACAAAAGCAGTCTTAAGTCGCTGGGGTATATTTGTAGCAATAGCCAAAAAAACATTGTATGGGTCAAAATTATAAATTTTTCTTTGATGCCAAAAATCATTAGGATATTAAGTAAAGATCATGTTCCATGAAGATATTTTGTAAATATCCCACCGTAAATATATCAAAACTTAATTTTTGATTAGTAATATGAATTGCTAAAGACGTCATTTGAACAACTTTAAAGGGGATTTTCTCAATATTTTGATTTTTTTGCATCCTAAGATTCCAGATATTCAAATCTATCTCAGCCAAATATTGTCCTATCCTAACAATGGCACATTTTTTATTCAGCTTTCTGATGATGTATAAATATCAATTTTAAAAAATTGACACTTAAGCCTTGTTTTGTGGTCCAGGGTCACAAATGTACCACAGTAACATGTTCAGGAAAAAAAACACCTTACAAAAAATGTCCAGCAAAACTAGAAAATTAGTGCAAATTTGCCACAAATAGATTACCACAGTTATATACATTGGAAATTTAGAAAACATATTTGTTTTCATTTTTAACTTTACTTGTGTGATAATATCTTGGCATTAAATTAGAAATCTAGTTAACTCTGCTGTGCAAGTTTTTGTAATACAGCGGCTGAGAAGGTGACGGCAAATTTTGTCGATCTCTCAATATTTTTTTCCATCTTTTTTTTTTTTTTGTTTTGTTTTGTTTTTTTTATTACCCCAATAGACGTTTACCCAACTGTGATACTTCCACTTCTGAGAATCCTGAAATGTGAAAAGGGATGATAAGCTGCAAATATGCAAAAAGAAGTGGGGGGGGGGTGTTTTTTGGTGGAGTGTTAATAATATTTTACTACAGTGAATTTTGTGGTTATGTTAATACTATGGTACCACAGTAAACCGTGTGAGTTGAGCTTGTGCTCGATGAAAAACCAGGATCACCTGCTGAAACTAACGGTCTCCACTCTGGACTACAGCAGAGACGGACTCGCGCGAGTCATCCTGTCCAAGATCCTTACGGCCGCCACTGACGTAAGATCACGTTATGGCTGCACAATTAACCGAATTTCTAATCGCGAGTACAATTATGGATGCTACATTATGTAATCGTTCAAAGCGGCAATTAATTGTTCAAAGTCCACTTACGTTATTCTGCGTGCTTAAGATGCGTTTTTTTCTTTCTACATGTTATCTTAAGGCATTATTTTAGTTTTAGTATCACATTATAATACCATTCATATTTTTACTTTTTTATAATTTAAAGAAGAAACCAATCCGATGTATAGTTGACATTTGAGGCTTAATGCTATAGAAAAGTACTAAAAGTTTTTTAGTTGGAGTGTTTTCTGTTTTTTTATTTTTTTTTTTAATTTAGGAATGCGGTTTGATGTTGCATTGGTATAAACATCATTCAATGTAAATTGTGATACACATCAATAATCGCAATTACAATTCCAAGGGAATAATCAACAATAATGATTTTTGTCATAATCGTGCAGCCCTACTAAAACTTAAAACTAAATAAAAAACAGAGATATATATATATAAAAAAAATAATAAACTAATAAAAATGAGAAAATGCTTAAGAAAATGACTAAAACTTGAACTAAAAACCCTGAAATATTACTATAAATTATAATATCTCAGTGAAACTAAAATAACGCTGTCAAACAAATAATCGTGATTAATCGCTTCTTAATTTATATTTTTTTTTTGTATAATATATTTGTTTGTATCTTGTGTATGTTTGTTTTTTTTTTATTAATATAAATGCTGGTTTGTGTATATTTTAGTGATGTTTAGTTTGTATATAAAATATATTTATGTATAATATAAGAACATAAATATATAAATGTATATACATGTAAAGATTTTCAAAATATATACTGTATGTGTGTGTATTTATATAAAAAATAATAAATGTACACAGTACACATACATATATTATGTAAACAAAAACTTTTATTTTGGATGCGATTAATTGCGATTAATCATTTGACAGCGCTAGTTTTAAGTCTTTATTTGAAAAACATAAAATAAACAAGATTGTTTGACATTTAAGAGTCGCTATATGACAGTGATATCCATCCTATAAGATTCTTGTCAAACCTTTTCAGGCGCTTCTGACTGTATAGTTGAATATAGATTGATATCAGATGAACTTTGTAGCAATTCTACTTGTTTGTAATGTAACAGAACTGCCGTATGTACGCCACCAAACACCTGCGTGTGCTGCTGCGCGCTAACGTTGAGTTCTTCAGTAACTGGGGGATGGAGTTGCTAGTCACACAGCTGCATGACCACAACAAAACCGTCTCCATGGAGGCGCTGGACATCCTGGACGAAGCCTGTGAAGAGAAGGTAATCAGCATCACCGCTGCAGGAAGTCCTGTGGCTCAGTGGTAGAGCATTGTGTTAGCAGCGCGAAAGGTCACACATACTGATAAAAAAAATATATATATATAGCCTGCTAAATGCATAAATGTAAATGTAAATCATTAGTTCATGTAGTTTCAGATATGAATATATATGATGAATGTCTAAATAGTTTGGTAATGATATGTTAAGCATTAAATAATGTAATACTTAGATAATTTTATAAAACATTACTCACGATGCTGACTGATTTGTATCAGTTAAATGCGTTTCTTACAGCAAGTCTAATGCTCTTTAATTCTGCTGTGTTGTGATGACTCCAGGCCAGCCTGCACGCTCTGATCCACATGAAACCAGCTCTGTCTCACCTGGGAGAGAAAGGCCTCCTGCTGCTGTTGAGGTAATGCAGTATTGCTTTTCAGTTTAAGAATGTTTACTACTAAAAATAAAACTTTTAGCTAGTTTCTCGTTTCGTTTCGTTTTATTTATTTATATAGCGCCTTACAGGCTACACAGTAGTTCCAAGGTGCTGTACATTACAATGGAAAGCAAAAAAACAAAAAAAACAAGACAACAACATAAAAACTCAAACTGGTGTTCATGAGGGAACTGCAGGAGGTCTGTAGAAAATAAAAAATATAAATAATACAATCAAAATCAAACACTTACTAAAAATCTGAAATGTGTATATTATGTATGTGTATGTATGTATGTATATATATATATATATATATATATATATATATATATATATATATATTATATATCTGTATATATATATTTATATATATATATATATATATATAAATTTTTTTTTTTTTTTTTAATTTTTGAAATTCTTGAGCTATTTTTATATTTCTGGCCAACACTAAAACTTTATACTGCATCACACTGACTAATAGTGACGTGAGAATTGTTCCTCACTTTTTTTTTTTGATAAAAATTAGGGCCTAAAATAAGCATTTCTATGCGGTTGTGTGATATTGAAAGCAGTTTTGGGTTGATCCTCAATCAAAAATATCTATTTTGTCATATGCATTCATTATATATTTCCGTTACTGTGATACAGAATTATCATACAGAATTGTTATTGCATTTTGGTCAATATAAAAAAAAATATATATATATTTGGTTAATCTCATGTCATATGTTTTCATATTTACTTTAACTTTTTAATGCAACTTTCATTTTAAATGAAAAAATATGCATGTAGAATTAGCAAAGATTTTGCAAAGGTTTTATTGGTGCTGCAATAATCAGCACATCATTCATGTTTTGAATTAATTGTTTAAAGAAAGCAAGCAATTTTTGATAAAAGTCCAAGTGGATTTGACTTCAAACTAAATGTGCCATCATGTAGACATCATTTATGATAAACAATTATTCATTAATAGAATGAATTTTTATAAATTCTTTTTATGAAGTTATTGAGTTATTGGTATAAAATGACATTTTTAAAAAGCTCATAAGTTGTAAGTCATCTGCTAAAAGAATAAATGTAATGTGCTAAATGTCTCTCTGCTGTCCTCTGTAGGTTCCTGTCCATCCCAAAGGGCTTCTCTTACCTCAATGAAAGAGGCTACATCAACAAACAGCTCGATAAATGGCAGAAGGTGAAAGCCTCAAAGCAGTGACTCTCTCTCAGCCTGTGTCTGTGTGTTTCTCTTGAATGCAGATGCATTGAGCCGTGTGTGTTTTTGCAGGAGTATAATCTGAAGTATGTGGACATGATTGAGGAGCAGTTGAATGAAGCTCTCACAACATACCGCAAACCTGTTGACGGAGACAACTACGTCCGCCGCAGCAACCAAAGGTCTTAGCACTCCTTGATAAAGGACTTGTGAATAAAGAAGTCCGTTATTAATATAGTAGCAAATTACCATTACTACTGCGCATACTTCAAGGGATAAAATAATAGTTGCATCATCATTTACTCATCCTCAAGTTGTTCCAAATCTTCTGTTGAGCACAAAAGAAGATATTCTAAAGAATAATTGATGGTTGCCATTGACTTGTATAGTATAGAAAAAAATACCATGGAAGTCAATGGCTACCGTCAGCTGTTTGGTTGCCAACATACTTCAGAATATTTTCTTTCGTGTCCAGCAGAAAAAAAGAGACTCAATGAGGAATAGAAAAATAACAATTTTCATTTTTGGTATCCCTTCAGTGTTAATGATTTGAACAGGTCTAGCTAAAATAACACCGTTATGAATATATATTAACATAATGTATGCTTTTTTTAAATCAAAGCATTTATCTCATAGGTTACAGAGGCCAAATGTGTTTCTCCCTGTGCATTTATATGGGCAGTTGGTCCATGATAAAACCGGCTGCCTGCTGCTGGAAGCTCAGGTACACAATTACACTTACGCTGCTTGCTATGTTTGTTCTTGTGCACTTGTGTGTTAATCTCTGTGTGTTTGTTAGGGTGTTATCCCGGATCTCAGCTTCACAGTTCGATCTCCAGTGCTGGATAAATGGGAAGGCATTAAACAGCTGAAGGCGGCGCTATGGGCTCTGGTCAGTGATGGTTTTTGCATACTGTTTGTGCTAGGATCTCCTTGAATGTCTCTGGTTTTATTGTAAGCAAGTTTTTTTGTTTTAATATTAGTCTTTTTTTAATATTTCAGGGCAACATTGGCAGCTCAAACTGGGGTCTGAACCTCCTACAGGAGGAGAACGTGATTCCAGATATTATTGCTCTGGCTCAGCACTGTGAGGTTCTGTCCATACGTGGGTAAGACTGCCTAATATAGGAATGTACTTGAACAGAATCTGTGGGAACAATACAGATGCTAGCAAGGGGCAGATATGTAACATAGTGTAATCCAGTATATATTCATTCTGTACGACCCAATCTTTCAAGGTCATGACTTGCTAAAATGTCTGCAAGCTTGATGTAAAAAAAAAAAAAAAACATATGTTTACATGCAGTTTGAGGTCAGTAAGATTCTTATATGTTTTGTTAAGAAATTAATACTTTTGTTCAGCATGGATCCATTAAATTGAATAAAAGTGACAATAAAGACATTTATAATTCTATTTTAAATAAATGCTGTTCTTTTGAACATTCTATTCCGCAAAGAATCCTGAAAAAAAATCAAAAATTTTAGCATATTAGAATGATTTCCGAAGGGTCATGTGACACTGAAGGCTGAAGTAATGATGCTGAAAATTCAGCTTTGCATCGCGGGAATAAATTACAATTTAAAATATATTCAAATCGAAAACGGTTCTTTCCAATTATAAAAATGTTTCACGGTATTATTGTTTTTACTGTATTTTCACTCAAATAAATGCAGCCTTGGTGAGCAGAAGAGACCTTTCAGAAACATAAAAATCATACTGACCCCAAACTCTTGCACTGTAGTGTTTAACCAGAAATTCCTTAAACATTGATAATTTGAACTTTGTATGTCAAACAGCAGCATTTTTTCTATTTTACAAAGTTGAGCACTTTGACCCTCTCAGTATCTTTTTGATTTGCCAGAGTGTTCCAAGTTTGACTGTGGACTGCTACCTTAAATAATAGTAGTCCAGATAGCAATAAACTGGCAGCATATATTCAGTAAGTAACAAGCAGGGCTGTCTGTGCAGTACGTGTGTGTATGTGCTGGGCGTGATCAGCCGCACACGGCAGGGCAGTGATGTGCTGAAGGCTTTGGGATGGGACTCGGTTCGGCACAGTCGCAGGCAGCAGTGGCCTGTCGTCCCTGATGAAGTGGATGCTCCGCTACCCAGCGAACTGTCGTCAGTGCCCAGCACACTCAGCCTCAACTCTGAGTCCACCAGCTCACGCCACAACAGCGAGAGCGAAGGTCAGCCCAGTGAGTCAATGCACATGCTTAACATGTCAACATGAAAGAATATTTTTAATCTGTTTTTCCTCTTGTTTGCAGGTAAAATATCTAAATATCCTTAAATGAGATAGATTTAGTAGTTGCATAATTGTTTAGAGAGATTCTATCGTCAATTATACTTAGTATATTGATTATTTTGCACCACATCTCTAAATTCACTAATTATGCCAATGGAGTAAGATTAAATTTTTTTTTACTCTTTCAAGATTAATTCTCTAAAAACATGTTACATTTTTATTTTTATATATATATATTTCGTTTATATTTTTTTATCTTGTTTAAAGTAAATTGACCTTGTTTAAAGGATGTTTACATTAAGTTATACATTTAGCAGATGCTTTTATTTAAAGCAACTTACAAAAGAGGAACAAAAGCAATTAGTCCAAGAGCCAAAAAAATTTGTAATATAGCACAGGTATTCATAATAAACCTCATTTGAAAGCAAGCTTGAGAGTTTTTTATTTTTTCATAAATTTTTTTGCGGAAAATGACAAAATACTGATTGACAGAATTATTTTTTGAAGTGTGTTAAGTATTATTTTTGTGCTCTTTAATTGAAACTCTGGTTTCACTCACTAGTATGTCAGATTATGCAAAAAAATTGGGTTATGAATTGTCATGCTGATTGTAATCAGTATTATTTTAGTATTATTTATTAATATTTTGAATGAGCTTTTTTTATATTTTCAGTGTTCATTTTAATTTTAGTTTTAGTAATTTTGTTATGCTTTTTTATTAAGTTTATTTATTATAATACTTATTTAATATTTACTAATTTTAGCACTTCACCTAAACTTTTTTTTTATTTAGTTACCTAAGCAAAATTTATAATTTGAATTTAAGTTTTTCCATCTTTAGTTTTATTTATTTCAGCTTTATTTCAGTTAAAGGGATAGTTCACCCAAAAATGAAAATTTGATGTTTATCTGCTTACCCCCAGGGCATCCAAGATGTAGGTGACTTTGTTTTTTCAGTAGAACCCAAATTATGATTTTTTTTTTTTTTTTTTTTTTTTTTTTTTACTTCAGCCATTGCAGTCTATCAGCAGTACAATGCTTGGCAATGGTAACAGAATCTGTGAGAGAAAAAAAAAATATGCACAGAAAAATCCAAATGAAACCCTGCGCCTCTTGACGATACATTGATGTGTAAAGACATAAAACAATTAGTCTGTGCAGGAAACTGAACAGTATTTATATTGTTTTTTACCTCTGATTCACGCAATGTCCGAACCTTCACAGCAACCTTCTTCTTGCTTTACGGCGGATCCCAGACTTATAAGTGCATTACCGCCACCTATCTCTCAAGTGGACCATTGACTCTCCTAATTGAGATTGTAGATAGCGTGTTAATGGTCCACTTGAGGGATAGGTGGTGGTTAAAATCGTAATTCATGTTCTACTGAAGAAACAAAGTCACCTACATCTTTAATGCCCCGGGGGAGGGCAGATAAACATCAAATTTTCATTTTTGGGTGAACTATCGCTTTAAGACCATTTTTAATAGTTTAGTTAAAAACAGGCACACAAACAAGTGTATGCATAAATAGTCGTTCCGATCTGTTGTTTTATGTTTTTCATCCATTGTGATACTGTACTTGTCGCTCTTAGGTTTGTATTTTGTGGATGACGATCGCGAGGGTTTGGACATGAACGAGGACTCTTCTCTCAGTATACACACAAAAACCTCAAAGGACAGAAGCCCCTTCACCATCCTGACCCCTTCACATCTCCGAAACCGCTTTCTGAACTCCCTGTCTCTGCCCATTAAGAAGGGGCGGAGCCCCAGTGACACTAAAGGCATGACAAACGCAGGAAAATCTCCCGAGGAGCTGCGGCTCATGCGGCGCAACCTGACCGCAATGGAGCTCTCGAACTATTCTCCATGCCACTCGGGGCAGAGCGAGGTCTTTTATAACGGCAGTCGCATGCTCCGCAGCCCAACGGTCAGCCTTGAGACTTCGTTTGTGGGTGTAAAAGCACTAGCAGAGCCGTACGCCACCGAGGGATGCCTGGATTTGGAAGGCAGAGGTCAACATAAGGCCGTGACCCCGGGTGATGGTCACCGGGAGCGGAGCAGCAGGGAGCGTTTGACCTGCGACGGCACGTTTAAGAGCCGCAGTCATAGCTTCAACACGGACACGACCACCAGTGGCATCAGCTCCATGAGCTCGTCCCCTTCCCGAGAGCCCGCCGCCTCCATCGCCATGGATACGGACTGCGCCAGCCTCAACACGGTGGTCAGCGCCAAAACTGTGAAAGTGCAACACTCGCTCAGTCCTAAGTCCAGTCACAACCACATCCTGTTGTCCAAGTCCAATTCCACCTCGCTGGTTCCTCCGGGGTCGTCGCACACGCTGCCGCGCAGGGCGCAGTCGCTGAAGTCGCCCTCCGTGGCCACCATCAAGAGCCTGGTGGACTGCAGCTACATGTACACGAGCCCGCGTGATGCGCTGGGATACGCCACGCTGAAGCGCCTGCAGCAGCAGAGGATCCACCCGTCTCTCTCACACAGCGAAGCGCTGGCGTCTCCCGCTAAAGACGTGCTGTTTACAGACACCATCACCATGAAAACACGCAGCCTCGACTCACGGCTCACCCCACGCAGGTACACAGCATTCACTTCTACTTTTTCATCTTTCATTTAACTGCTAAATATGTTACATATTTATCTTGGAGAATTTTACATGTGTGTATACATATGGGTGAATAGTACTAAAAAAAATTTAAACCGTATTTATAGATCATGGTAATTGTTTTTACTCCCTTTATGATAATTACATTGGAATTGATCATTAGTGTCTAATTTAGAATCTGAAATTACATTAAGGTTAATAAGAATGTGTAATTTTTATTTCATGTAAATAAACAACAACATTTGTAAAATACTACAGTATTCATAATAAACTAGCGTAATAAATTAATTGCTAATAATAAGCAAGCTAGAGAGCTGTTTTTTATTATAGTTTTATTGATAATATTGAGTAATATATTGATTTGTTTTTTTTTTGTGTGCTTTTATTTAATATAAACTATTATATTTCACTCATATAGTATGTCAGATAATGGAAGTAATTGGGTTATGCTATTAATCATGCTTGATTGTACTATCATGTCAGATTATTTTAGTATATACCATTATTATTATTATTTTATTTTTAATATTTATTTAATATTTATGAAATATTAAATTTCATGTTTATTTATTCATATTTTGTTTAATATTTGGTCATTCTGTTTATTAAAAAATGGTAATATTTTAATAAATTTAAATTTTAATAAAAAAATTAAGGCTTTATGATTAATAACTATACATCAATTATGGAAATTATTGTTAAAGTAATTACTGTACATTAATGTATTAACTACATAAATGAGAATCTAAAAAAGTAGCACTAAGATAAATAACTATAGTAGTAGAAATTTGGTGGGAAATGTCTTCTAATATAATAAAAATAATGCAAATATATTAATTATAATATAAATATATCACAGTATGATTAAATATAATTTAAGATGTTTTTGTATAATTAAATATATTTAATTTAAAATTATTTGTTGGTGTTTTTTTTTTTTTTTTTTTTTTTGTTTTTTTGGACGTTCATTTGAGATTTGTTGTATAATTAATTTTTTTTATTTTTTTTTTTTTTTTTTTTGGACGTTCACCTGTATATGGAAGTGCAATTGAAGCTCAGGGTGTTTTTTGCTGGTTCTTAGGTGTTCTGGTAAAAGGTATTCTGGGCCGTTGGTATAGCAGCTAAGGGTTAGGATCTCCTCATCAGCTCGGTCCCGCCCCTCATAGAAACACTGTAGAGAAGGGCTGCACGAGTCATCGCAAGAAAACATCATGATCTCGATTCATACATAAATGCAATCTCATTTCTAAATGACAGTGATTCACGTATTTCCCTGCATTCATATCACGCTGCATTCACGTGTGGGGGACTGAGCATGTGTCTGCCCTGTCATATATTACTGAAACACTATCAGTTGTCAGAAGATGAAAGCGATATATTTGTTGTACTGCGTCAGTGCTGTTCAGTGCATTGAATGATGACGCTTGGAAAGTGGCGCTCAAAGTTACATTTATTTCAACACCTTGTTTAATACAAGAATGAATCTGCGTTTTAAGTGTATTCGTTGAATGGATGGTTTAATGATGACGCATTCATAAAGACAGTCCCTAACAATGGCCCTCACCTAATGCGTTAGTTTTGTTCAGTTTAACATCAAGTTTTTAATAAGCCAAAGTATCTTAATATAGATCATTTTGTGAAAGCTCAGTTTTTAAAGGCGTATTAGAAAGTTCTTTGTAAAATGAGTATTTGTTTTGCTTATTTCTCTATTAATACAACAATAAACAGCATTATTATAAATATTACAACAAAGGCAGCAACTGTGATATTATTTTATATGTAAAAAAAAAAAAGGTTAACAATGACAGTCAACACAGAGAGCTTGTATTGGGATCAGTGTCAGCCGATTGTTATTTTTATTTATTTTTTATTATTGTTAACATTGAATTATGTTCAACAGCTTACAGCTTTTAAGTTATTCACTTTAAGGGGTCTAAAATAAGGAGGACTTTTAAGTCCAGAACTTTATTTTAACTGAAAATCCTGTATGGACAGCACTTTTTTTTTTTTTTTTTTTTTTTTTTTTTACTTTAGTGCAATAAATGTTTTGGTTGAAAAAATGAGAATTGCTTCACTCTTTAGCAAGAATCGTGCAGCCCTACTGTAGAGTACAAGGCAGCGTCCTGTCACGTGTGACTACAGTTCCACTGTTATTTTCCCCCAAATATGTTCACCGTCTTTCACTCATTCATTCACATCTTATGAAGGGTGAGTGACTAGATACTAATGCACCTCAGAGACTCGATCAGATGCTTGTGGAAACAGTCCTTTAGGAAAACCGCAAACCTTGTTGATGTAGTGCTGAATTCAATTCCACCTTCACTCAAACAACTAAAACAGTTTAGTAGCGTCTTTGTCTGCTCCCTTATTCACACGCTGTTAAATAGTCCAGCCGGGACAGTGTCTAGTTCTTCTTACTGGATACATCGTGTTCATGACTTATTTTTATAATGATAAAATCCACCTAAAACAGCTTCTTTGGAAAACAGTTTATCATCCTAGCTTACTATTTTCTTCATATTATAAATTGGTAAGCACTGCTATATTGCATACTATTTAGGCATATTTAGTTTGAATTGGGATACAGCCTTTGTGTTCACTCAGAATTACAGCTGAGTGCTTTGTGGCAGGATTCAGATGAATTTCTGCATAAAGGTGGATGTCCAGGACAGGAGTAGTTTTTCTGAACATTCGTTGACCGTGCTAATAAAAGTGAAAGTCTAGCTGAAGGTTTGTAGGATTAACGCAGTGCTGCGTGTGCTTGTGTTTGCTCTCCTCACAGGTTTTTGAAAGCTCTGAGTTTTGCGTCTCTGGATAAGGAGGACTTGCTGAGTCCGATCAATCACTCCACCCTGCAGCGCTCCTCTTCCCTGCGCTCCATGGTCTCTAGCGCCACCTTTGGCTGCAGTGAGGACTACATCGGCCTGGCACTGCCCCTGGACATCAACCACATGTTTCAGGTACGGTTTGTTCTGGTCTTGACTTTTTTTTTGTAGAAAACTACTTTTTTTTTTGTTTAGTTTTTTTGTAGGTCAGGAAAATTACTGTGTTTTAATTGTGTTGAGTGTAATTTTTTGTTTACATGTAAGATTTTACTTTATTTTTAGATTAAAGAAACATCATATTTCCAGAAGAGAACAAGCCCCCCTGCTGGAGAAAAATCATCCAAATTTCTTTTTGGAGAATCTGATGGTATGACTGCTTGTTGCATCACCCTGGTTTTTCTGTATTTATATTATTATTATTATTATTATTATTATTATTATTATTATTATTATTATTATCCATAGGAGGAGTAGTAGTAATAATAATAATAATAATTAAATAGAAGTTCCGTACTGTTCAAAAGTTTGGGGTTGGAAAGATTTTCTGATATTTTTGTCCATAGGAGGAGTAGTAGTAATATTTTTAATAGTTTTTGGTTGGAAGTATTTTCTGATGTTTTTGAAGAAGTCTGCTTACCAAGGTTTAATTTATTTGATGTGATGAAAGCTGAATTTTCAGCATCATTACTCCAGTATTCAGTGTCACAAGATACTTCAGAAATCATTGTAATTTGTTGATTTGATGATTAAGTGAATTTTATTATTATTATCAATGTTTAATATTTTTGTGGAAACGGTGATACATTTTTTTCCAGGATTCTTTGTTGGATACAGAGTTCAAAAGAATAGCATTTAATTTGAAATATAAATCTTTTGTAACATTATAAACATCTTTAATGTCACTTTAGATCAATTGAAGATGTCCTTGCTGAAGAAAAGTACACATTTCTATAAACAAAATCTTACTGACCCCATAGTAATTCTAATTAAAGAATTATTATGTTAAACAACTCTGTGTGTTTTTGTCTTGTCTTGTTCTTGTGGGTTCCTTAGAGTCGTGTCACGGTCCTGTACTGAAGTCGCAGATGAGTATAACGGAGCTCCTGAACAGCAGCCGCTCAGAACAGCGCCACCTGCTGGGAGCCGATGAGAGTACAGGCTTACAGGAGCACACAGAGCAGAACTGCCTCTACTGCAGCGCTCTCACCGTCCTCGGCTCACACACACACAGCCACCTGAACAACACACACACTCGCACAGGTGAGCAAGGTTCTAGGTTCAAACCCCAGATTTAAGGAAAAATGAGTAGTTTAGTCTTGTGTTGTCATACTTGAATCCTCTCTCCGGCAGATCTGTCTGATGGTTTCTCTCAGTGGCACAGCCAGCCTTCCCATAATCACCTGGAGGTGGTCACACAGTCCAAGTTCTCGGGGATCTCGGGCTGCAGCGACGCGGCCGTCAGTCAGGGTTCGGCCAGCAGCACTCCCAGCACAGAGCTCATACTGGGTGAGGATGAGACCGATTTCCATCGATGCACAACACTGCTTCAGATTCCAAACCACAGAGTGAGACTTTTCACAAGCGATCTGTTGACTAGTGCGTTGGAAATTCATGGAGGTTTTATGGAGGTCTCGATAAAGAAAGAACTTTTTTTTTTTGTTTGTTTTTTAGATTCTTTTTGTATTAAACTGGAACAATACAAATTTCAAAACAATTACAACATTCCCATCCTTACATGTGTAATAATCAAATAAAAAAACATGAATAATAAATGAATAAAAATAAATAATAATAAACACAAGAACATAACTACAGTTATCAGAAAAGTATATTTTGTTTTTATATATAAAAAATATATAAATAAAAACACAAATATTTTTTATTCTTATTAGCATCACATTAAATATGACCTCTATTCTGGCATGTTTCTCGTCTAGATAAGTGATAAATGTTACATTTTTTTCAATTCTATTTTTACTCAATTTTGTTATACTCTCCGAAGGAACAACACAAGATGGAACAGTTAAAACTTTTCAACCCCAGCATATATAAATAGTTTAATTAAAATAATAGTAACAATAACTGAAGTTATGAAATAAGTAGTATTACTAATGATGATGATGATAATAAAAAGAAACATAAATAAATGCAGTTATCAAACAGTATCTGATATTGTTTGTTTTTTTTAACTAAATTTAAAAACTAAAAAAAATCTTTATTGGCATCAAATAAAATTTTACTTCTATTCTGATGTTTTTTTTTATCTTGATAACTGATAAATGGAACAACACAAAATACAGAATATAAAAAAAAAAAATAAATGGAACAACATATATATATTACCCTTATATATATATATATATATATATATATATATATATAAACTTAAAATAACAAATAAATAGAATTAGTATTAATAATGATAATAATAATAAACATTGACACTGACTGACACTGACTTCCAGTTATCAGAACAGTATCTGTTTTTTTTTTTGTTTTTTTTTAAGAAATGAATAAGTAATATCATGTCAGGGACCTCACAGTCATCATTATTTGACATTCCACTGATCTGCGTGTTAACAAATTGTATAAAAGGGGTGTTTATCTACTTTTTAATAGATATTTGTTTAGCATGTGTTGGACCAAAATTTCTAAACTTACATTTGTTTGGTTTTACTACTACATTTACATGGTAAATAATGAATTGTAAAAAAACAATTTGATATTATCGAAATATCAAAATAATGTAAGAGGGCCAACACGGATATGGTCACGGATAAATTGTTAATTTCTAGAAAACCAAAAACCAAAAACCCCCCCGCAAGTGAAGTAAAAACTAAAGTCAGCTACACTGTGGAGGGCTTAACAATAAAACATAAATCTAATCATTTTGATTCATTATAAAAACAATAGAGGTCAATGGAGAGTTGAAAGATGAAAAGCAATCATGAATGTGTTTGTAAAGGTGGAAAGGCGATATCTGAGGACGGCCCGGCCTGCAGAGTTCTGTTGAGGAAAGAGGTTCTGCGACTCGTCATCAACCTCAGCTCTTCAGTCGGCACCAAAGGACACGAAACCGGACTGCTCACGTAAGAACATCCGAGAGTGTGAGTGTGTGTGAGTGTGTGTTCAGTGTCTGCTTTATACCCACGTGACACGCTGCTGCCCTCTGCAGGATAAAGGAGAAGTTTGCGTTCACGTTTGATGACATCTGCCTGTACTCTGAGGTCTCCTTCCTGCTGGCCAGCTGCAGGTTTCGTCTGGCCTCACGCCGCTTCATCCAAGAGCTCTTCCAGGACGTGCAGTTCATTCCGGTACACCGTCTCTCCTGAATGCCTTTAACACCAAGCCCCACCAAAATACTTCCTATAGCAGCTGAACCAAAGGATGCCGAGTTAATATTACTCAGAGAAGTTCGTAGTTTGTAACTTTTACATCTGTTTACAGACTCTCAGCCATAATAGGGACCTCCAGAATTAAAAGCTCATTTTGACAACATTTTATAGAGTAAAATAATAATAATTAATAAAATAAGAGTAAGTAGTAATAAATATAAGAAAATTACTTAAATTACAATTATCAGAACAGTATTTGATATTGTTTTTTTTTTAATATATATAAATATTTTTGTATGTGTCATTAAATATGGCATCAATTCTGATGCAGGTTTTTTTTTTTTTAAATATATATATATATATATTTTTTTATATTTTTCATTATACTATACAATTTTAACGCTACAAAATACAGAACAATTACAACTTTCCCATGTAATTTTTCATTGTTTTGCATTAAAACACGAATAAGCATACACACATATTACTTCTATTCAACAAGGATGCATTAAATTGGTCAAAAGTGACATTTTAAAGACCAATTTCTGTTTCAAGTAAATTTATAGCTTTGTATTCATTAAAGAATCATGAAAAACTTTATCACTACTCCCACAAAATATTAACATTGATGATAATAAGAAATGTTTCTTGAGCAGCAAATCAGTTGTGATGCTGAAAATTCAGCTTTGATCACAGGAATAAATTACATTTTAACATATATTCAAATAGAAAACAATTATTTTAAGTTGTAAAAATATTAAACAATATTACAGATTTTTTCTGTGTTTTTGATCAAATAAATGGAGCCTTAGTGAGCCTTGGTAGCCTTAATGTAAATATTTTTCAGTGAATTTTGAATCAAATGAACCTACAGTATATCGGTCGACCACAAGTGTTTGACTGTGTTTCTGTCTGCAGCTGTATGATGAAGCTGAAGCGGTGCTGAATAAACCATCTCAGCCTGTCCCTGTGGAGTCTGAGGAGCCTTGAGTCCTCCGTCAGCTTCCTGAACACCTCGCCGCCATTGTCCCATCATCTCACCTCCCACACGGCACAGACAGACACGCGTGGAGGATGAGGAAGGAAGCGCTGACAGGAACACCGAAACAAGCCCCTGGACTTCAGACGGTGTTTCTGAAGAGGAGCAGTTTACCAAATAACGTCTTCAGACTGTGAAACAGGTGATCCGGAGCGCTTCACAGGGTCCCAGCATACGGACAGACGCGCTCACAAAGAACGATTTGATTGAAAAAGCTGTTTACACTTTAACTCCATCCCAATATTTCAAAATATCACACAAACACTACAAAGAATTCAGCGCAAATGATTCGACGATGAATTAAGGACTTCCAGAACTGAAAGAATGGGCGAAACTTTGATTACGTTTTGTACTATTTATTCGTTTCTTTTCTTTTGTATGTGCGTGTTTGGATTTTTTATGACTTCCAGACAATCAGAATTCAGTGTTTTGAGGTAAAAAAACAAAAAACAAACAGTTTGTGATATTTGAACCCTTAGCATCACACATTTTTGGAAATCTGACATCTGCATACCGTCTAAAAAATACTCTCGGAGGAAGTTCCCCTCCGAAAGACACATGTGAGCACTGACACACACACACACTCGCTAGTCTGACTGATAATAGTCAGGATGTTTTCACCAACCCCAGGGTGGATCTCACGAAAGAGGCCCAGGTTGTATTTCACCTCATTTATCATTACTGTAAAGCCGAATTCTGTGAGAAAGGTTCTTGATTATCATGAAAATTAAGTCACAGTGCAAAAGATCTTCATGGAAAAATTAATTGCATCTTTTGTAATCCGTTTTGGATTGAAATGTGACACGGACATGTGAGATTCACCCATTCATTTGGATCGGACGAACAGCGGTTATTAAATATCTGCATGAAACGTTCACAGACTCATTCTCCATATCATACTAGACTCGACCGCTGCTGGGGTCTGCTCACCATACACTGATCTGATGCTGATCGGCGATGCGGTGCCAGTTAGTTTGGACTCAGACTTACAGGAAATTAAACCAGAAGTCAAGCATAATCACACATGGTATTGTTTTATTGATTATGATTAATAAAAGGGATCATCAAGTACCTTCGAAGGAATAGGAGTTCAATACAAGTGATAGTACAATACATAATACAAGTCTTTGGTATGATGTTGATTACAACAGAAAATCGTTTTGAGCATGAATTTAAAAATTAAGACTGTTTTAGGACCAGTAATTAAGCACATTTCTATTAAATATTCTGATTGTAATGTGAAAATTGCTAAATATTTATACACATAATGGTAGTATTTGGTGTAGATGCTGATTTAATAAAAAAAAAAAAAAAAAAAAAAAAAAAAAAAAAAAAAAAAAAAATATATATATATATGTGTATTTGTTTAATATTACATATGAAAATCACTTAAGAATAATGCATATTACAGTGGGATTTGACTGTTTCGGAGAGCAAAATTTGCTTCATTGTAATGACAGTAAAGTTACACTGAAAATTATAATAGTCCTAAATACAGGCAGAATTTTCTTTTTATAAAATATATACTTTTTTTATACATACACTTTTTAAAATTTTGTTTAGTTTTTGTTTTTGCATTCTGAAATGTTCATGTCAATTTAAGCACCTTTCCCTTCCAAATTCTTATGATTGTAATGTGAAAAAATGTAATTTGTAAATGATTTCTACACATCGTAGCAGTATTTGTTGTACTGCATTGGTGCTGATTAGATTTTAAAAAGTCGTAAAGCAATAATGAGAATCAAATGAGAATAACAGGAATTAAAATGGAAATTTGGGGGCAAATGTGCTTTATTTTCATGTGACAGTGTCAAAATAAAAGTCCCAAAACAGGCGTAATTTCCTTTATATAAAATATATACTTATTTCTCTTTTTTTTTTTTTTTTTTTTGCATTCTGAAATTTTCTTAATAATAGTCCTGAAAACTGCCTTAATTTTTTTATTTCTGTAAAATATATACATATTATTTTATTTATTTGCAATTAAAGCTGATATATAAAGCTGGTGTAGTCAAAATGATTTTCTCTTGTAATCGACAATATTCGCCAATGCCCTTGATTTTTTTGGGTGAAACTTGTTCTCAGCCTGGAATATTTTTTTAAGCTGCCAAAGCACTGGTTTAGAAAGAGTTCAGGTATTATCTTAGACATGTTGTCTAGAAATTGCTATCCTTCGAAATGCATTTAATCCTAGTGTGTTCCCTTAAACGTGCACCAAACCTGCCCTGAAGCATCTGTAAAAACCCTGGCACAGAGGATCGAAGTAGTCTTGTAGCAAGCCACAGTTTTTGCATTGTCTTTTAATGTTCTCCACGTGTTCCTGATGTTCACACAAAGCACTGATCGAATCCATCTGTCCTGTTCTTCAGATTGCATGCCGAACTGACACAAACCCAGTTGCTTATTTATTAACTGCTAGACCTTTTGTTCATATGTGTCTCAGAGCTGCTGCTGCTGCCTTCCACTGACTGCGATCTGATTGGCTGAAGAGAGAGCGCCACGGCTTTGGCTTTGGCCTGGGCTGTGGATCTGTACCATAGTGGCATGAGACTGAAAAGAGATGACAAAAATATATATTTATATTTTTCCTAAAAGATGATATTGCAAGAGATGGTGTTATTTAAAGGACTTTTGTTTTGTTTTATTTAGTTTTTTTGTTGCTTGAGTTGTGGTTTCCCTTGTAAAGTGTGTACAGTGTGCTTTTGGGCACTTTCAGCTAAATCTTACAGTCTTCTCAAAGGGATAAATAATTAAAGAGGAAAACTCATGAGTGCATCTGTGTCATGTATGTGCAGGCATTAGTACCGACTTTATGTAGAAACATTTATTTCAAATGTAAAAAGACAATATTTTTGACACAATATATAGTCAAATGCACTTTGATGTGAAGTAGTGACATTTACTTCAAGAGAGTTCAGTTTGTTAATGCATTAGGTTTCATGGACTAACTGAGCAATCCTTAAACAGCATTATTATATGCATTAAACAGCATTTATTAATCTTGGTAATGTTACGCTACACTAGCATTCAAAAGTTTGTGGTCAGTAAGAAAAAGACGTTAATGCTTTTATTCGGTAAGGATGTATTACTTTGATTAAAAGTGACAGTAAAGACATTTATGATGTAATTTCAGAAAAATGCTGTTCTTTTAAGCTTTCTATTCTTCAGAAGTGTCCACACAAACATGATGCGGCAGTTTTCAATGTTGACGAGAAATGTTTCTGATTTCTGAAGGATCATGTGACACTGAAGACTGGCGTAATGATGCTGATGCATCACAGGAATAAATTACATTTGAAAATACTCACATAGAAAACAGCTCTATGAAATGATATATATATATAATATATTCCTGGTCCTTGAATAAAACTAAATTATAATTATATATTATTTTTGAACGGTAACGTACATTTTTAACACAAGTTCTAAATTGTTTATTGTTCATGATATGAAATGCAAAGTGTTTCCCGTAAAGCATATGAATAATAGAGATATCTCATCTAGAACATGTCTTACCCTTGAGAGAGAACATTTTGCATGTTTTTGCCCAGATAAGTCTAGCATAACATGCAAAACCAAGATAAAGTACCTGACAGATATTGCAAAATCTCAAGCACCAAATACTGCAGTTGCATTTCACAACATTTCTCGTCTTTAAAAGCTGTTTTGCAGAAGGAAGCAGGGCCCTGACAAACACGCTGGTGACATGAGGATGTTGTGATCTTGCTGAACATCTCTGTGATAAGATCGCCTTTGCTGGCTTGCTTGCTTTGGTGTGTATGAAACCACAACACTGCGTTTTCAGGAATTATGTGCCTACGGAAGTGACGTAGTCACTCGAAAAGCCAGAGATCTCCGACTCCTGTTTTGTGGCTTCTGTCTGCAGCTCCTCTGAAGGCAGATCTTGCTGCACACAGGACACGTAAGTGAAGTTTGTGAGATCTGTGGTAAGATGGCAGGATGGTGGTGTGACTTCAGGAGTAATGAATGAACAACTCTGATCCTCTGCGCCCGTGAGCCATGGTTTCTCTGTTGTGATGGGTCGCACATCTAAAATCTCGACGTCACACCATTTACAGTCCTCTATCATCAGAGTATGGATCTTTTCACTCGCCTTAAAAAGAACAGAAAAGAGTCAAAACTAAAAAATACAGCACTCAAAAATACAAGAACAGAAAACAGAACAAACAGCACACTTTAAAAAAAATTACAATAACTAAAAACTATAGACATTAAAAAGACAAAAACAAACTTTGCTAAATTATTAAAACTAAAACTTTAAAAGAGAAATGACACCATAGCATATTCAGAATGTTAATAGAAAGCTATAACAGTATCTCAGTTATACTAAAATAACATTATTGTACAGCATCAATGTAATGAATTACTTCATAAAGATCTTCATCCAGGTCCAGTGCTTTTACGTGCAGAAAGCCGAACGCTTCTTCTGGAAATCCTCTTATTCTGGAAACAGTGGAGAAAGACGTCGTCAGGTGAGAAGAACAGTGCATCAGCTCACAGCACATACTGTATATCAGCACACTTACAGGTTTCTGTATGACCACAGACAAACACAACAACCGACCAAAACCACCAGAGGAACCAGAACCTTGACCGTCAGCAGGTAAACTGTGGACAGGATTATTATATCCATTATAATTCAACATCATGATTTTGTATAGGAATGAAGCATTTTGAGCAGCAAATCAGCATATTAGAATGATTTCTGAAGGATCATGTGACCCTGAAGATTGGTGAAAATTGTGATCCTGAAGATTGGTGAAAATTCAGCTTTGATTATAATAGAAAACACTTATTTTAAATTGTAATAATATTTCACAATATTGCTGTTTTTACTGTAATTTTAATTAAATAAATGCAGACTTCCTCCAAAAACAATCAAAAATTAACTAGACCATTTGTCCGTACAATAAAAGTCAGTGGAGTCCAATTTTGTTTGGACCCCAACATTTTCCGAAATATCTTCTATGTTCAACGAAAGAAAGAAAAACTCGTGTAGGTTTAGGATGAAAAGAGAGTGAGTAAACGATGACAGGATTTTCATTTTTGGGTGAACTGTAAAACAGAAGTACTTACGATAGAAGTCTTCTATTATAAAACACCACTCAGACTATTTTCTGTTCGTGTGAATCTGGTTTGAATCAGTATCTGAGCTCACAGTTCTTTCTGGTTCTGAAGACGGCGGTGGTTTCCGGTCCACAGCCTGCAGATGTGCATGCTGCCAGCTGAAAAGTGTACGACCGGTCCTCCTCAAGACCACTGACCATCCAGGACTTGCTGCAAGGATCGTCCACTGACTGTATGAAGTAACCTGCCAGAACAAACATTGTGAGATTAAAAACAGCGATGGGGGATTTATTTTATCATGTCTCACTGCTGCAGTACACCCTCCAAAAAATAGCTGCTTAATAACATTTGAATTCATATTGAGAATTTTTGAAATGAAAGATTATTGAAAGAGCCAGTTCCCATATGGTAAAGTAGTTTTTCCATAAAAACAGCAAATATCCTTACACGTATATGTGACCCTGGTGCACAAAAGCAGTCTTAAGTCACTGGGGTATATTTGTAGCAATAGCCAAAAAATACATTGTATGGGTCAAAATTATAGATTTTTCTTTTATGCCAAAAATCATTAGAATATTAAGTAAAGATCATGTTCCATGAAGATATTTTGTAAATTTCCTACCGTAAATAAATCAAAACTTAATTTTTGTTCAGTAATATGCATTGCTAAGAACTTAATTTGGACAACTTTAAAGGATATTTTCTCAATATTTAGATTTTTTTTGCACCCTCAGATTCCAGATTTTTTAAATAGTTGTATCTCCAAACATTGTCCTATCATAACCAACCATACATCAATGGAAAACGTATTTATTCAGCTTTCAGATGATGTAAAAACCTAGATTTAAAAAAAAAATTGACACTTAAGACTGGTTTTGTGGTCCAGGGTCACATATATGACCGTACATGCATTGGCTGGTCCAGCCTGAATTATAAGTTTTTTTTTTAATGCCTTTTTAGAAGAAGAAACAACATTTATGGGGCATGTTGTTGATTCCAGATATTCAAATGTGAGTGGTGCAAGCAGTTTTTGCCATTTCTGGATCTCCATATTCAAATAGACTTGGTTTTGGATGCCCAAAATAGCTGTGCCAAGGCATTGCAAATATAGAATATTTGAAAAGGGACTTTGTTAGAAGATAAGTTAAGACTTACTGAGATTGGAGGCGGCTTCTGAATCGTCTTGTACCATAATCACATATCTCGTGATGAATCCAGTGTGACTCGGATCCTTCTCATTGAAACTCCATTTCAGGTTTACAGATGACCATGTTATATTTGGGCTGGAGTCCAGTGTGGGGCGCTGCGTGGGCTCTGAACAACACAAATAATATATGTGGTAATATTTATTTCAGAATATTGTGTTCTGTTGCACAATTCAGATTCTCAGTTTCTCAAACTGAAGATGGCAATTTGATGCATTTTCCATTGCAACATAGCCTTAACCATAACCTTATTTTGCAAAGCGGAAATGAGCAATTTTCTGTAAATGTATGAGACTTCCCATTCATTAAATTATTAGAAGAATAACAAAGTGCAGTAAATGATAAAACTAGTTGCGCCACAAACCAGTGCGTTTATGATTATGACAATATATTAAAATAATAGTCTGCTGCTTTTGTAACTGGAAGAGAATGACTCTGGAAGTCTTGCACATTCAAGTTACAAATGGCCGTGTCACTCTTACATCAAATATAATGTGCATCGGCATCTGTTTAGTGCTCTACTGTAATGTCCTATAGATGCGTCGCATGAAAAGTGTGTGTGCACTCTTACTCTGTTCTTTAAAGTATCCGATCTGTTTCTCATGGCGTCGATGTCCGTCAGCGCTACACCCGTAGATTTCAAATTCATATAGAACTCCTGCTTTAAAGTATCCTGTAAAAATGCAGTTTTATAGTGAATTTGAACAATTAATTCCTAAACATTTTTTTTTTTTAAGAAACAGGATTCCCTTGGTCTAGAAAAACTGGATATATGAGATAGCCTACTTTTAAAATTAAGACTTGTGGACCTGGAAAAACTGGAAATTAATACAATATTAAAAGTGACATTAAAAAATGGCAGTTGTGGATTGCAGAACTTTACAGTAAGTAGCAACATTTTAGGTTTTATGGATTAAACTTAAATTCACAGTAAAAAAAAAAAAATCAGTAACTGATATGTTATTTTTTTTCTTTTTTTTCTACTGTAAATGAAAAGATTGGTTGTTCTTTTCCACTTGCAAAACTGTGAATTTAACAGTATTTTATTGTAATGTTACGTGAAATGCCCAGTTAGAGTTATTACAGTTTTTCCACTGTATATCAAAAGGGAACTTATCGTTTACAAATTAACAGGTTTTTACCATATCACTTGTACAGTCATTTACTCTTAAATTACGATAATTTATCTGTATATCTATATTTTATAAGAAAATGTGAGTAAAAATATTTGTTAAAATCCTTATACGTAATACTTATCAAGTAAATGACCAGAAAAGTTGTGTGGCCTTCAAATATCGTTGTGGATGTTCAGGATCCTCAGGAGTAAAAAAGGCTGAGAACCACAGACTATATCTATAATAATATATTCTTGTATTGCCTTATGTAAAGGACACGTAATGAAAATAAAGTATAAAATGCAAGACAAATTAAAAAAATGAAAAAGCATGAATGCTGCCTAGTTAGATGGCTCACTATGTTTTATAAAGGAGCTTTTATATGCAACGCTGTCACATAGCTGGAAACATTAACATTACTATTTTATTTTGATGGTGGTTGTTTTGTAAGAATATGGCATGATGTACAATCAGAGTTTTATACCTGTGTTCAGGTTTAAGGAGCTCTGATTAGCTGGGACTTTTCTCCACTGTAAGTTGCAGGGGAGCGCAACACCCAGCATGCACCACTCTACAATGTAATCACACGTGGTGGTTGAGTCCCTCGTCCAGGTCAGCTGGAATCCCTTTTCATTACCCATAATCCTCTTCTCCCTCGGCATGATGTCTGCATCAGTAACAGCAGTCAGTTATCTGACGTTATACAGAGCACCACATAAACAGTGCACAGAAAACACTTAAATATTGAGTATGAGGAAGCATGAGGTTTGTCAACCCTACATGCTGAAGGAATAGTGATGTGGGCTGGTTCAGATAAGCCAGACTGAATGACGGCCCTCACGGTGATGTCACTCATATTGAGATCTCTGGTTAGTTCCACCTGCGTCTGTGTGATGGTCATGCACACGTTCCTTTCTGTGTTTCTGTAGCTCACACACACGTTATAGGCTTCAATATATAACTCTGAGTCACTGCTGACCTGAGGAAGAGTGAACCGTGTTAACACAGATTGCTTGCACAAATGTTTGTGTTGCTATCTTCTTTTTTTGGCTGTATATCGGCATGGTTGTTTCAGCCGTAGGTAATCACAGCAATATCACACATCTACTCATCTGATATTCCTCATATAATTTTATTTTTATTTATTATTTTGCTGTTTGGAGTGAATGTAGGATTTAGCACTATTGCTGATTCGACAGCAGAATCCGTATGCTGATGTTCTCAAATTAACGCTATATAAATTAATTAATAAGCACGATACTATGATATTTATTTAAAAGCAGATTGTGGAGATATTTTAATAAAAAAATGTGATATTGCATACCTCTAGTGGTATCACAAATTTTTTTTCAACTTATGGTTAAAAAAAGACAAAACGTTTCATTTGAAATCTGTTCATAATTAAATTATAAATACCTGAATAATAAGACTATCGCCCCCTAGAGTGCTGAGATTTGTTACCACCATAGTAATGCATTAACACATTATGTACATTGATTATTTTTCTTAGCCAAACAAAACCAAACAGAATCAATAACAATAACTGTACCACTATGTATGGAGAAAATTATGAGTTTGAAGAATGTCAAAAATGTAAACTTACTGTTTTCCACAGCAGGGTGACGGTGCGATTGGGATGGTCCCTAATTTGTCTCCACAGATCTATGGTCACTAGTGGCTCTGCAGAAAAAAAGAGAATACAACAGGTCTATATATAGTATCTATGTTTTTGCATTGTCTTGCGGTGGTCTTCCGAGTGTTTATTGTGAATTCTCCCATGACCCTTTGCTTGCCTGTGATGAATAGTCTTTGTGTTGTCCATCGGCCCCAGTCGTTCCCCTGTACTGCACAGCGCCCCCTAATGGAGTACTGCGTGCTGGGCTTCAGGTGCTGCAGTTTGAATGCGTAATACTGCATTGAGTCAGATCCATTCTTATCTAAATCCTGTAAGACAACAACAACACTTGAACACAGGATGTGCTTCAGCACTTCTGTAAAGTTCATTTTGTTTATCTGATATGGCAAGCCTTTTGATGAGAGATTTCACACCGTTAATCAAGCTTATGAAACTCCCTCTTGTCGTATTTCTGATGCCATCACATTATTTGGAAATACAAAAACATGTTATGCAACAGGAAAAATACCTTATAGAAAGAGGGTTTTGCTGAAAATGTATCCACCGTCAGGCCATCCGAGATGTAGATGCGTTTGTTTTTTCATCTTAATAGATTTGGATACATTTATCATTACATTACTTGCTCACTAATAGATCCTCTGCAGTGAATGGGTGCCGCCAGTAATCCACACCAGCCCAGTCCAGTCCATCAGTTAACATTTTATGAAGTGAAAAACTGCATGTTTGTAAGAAACAAATCCATCGTTAAGGCACTTTAAATGGTTGCTTCTGGCCAAAATATGAGTTCATAATCCATAAACAGAGTGTGTTAAAAATGTAAAAGATTGGATGACCAAATATTTTCTCCTATTAAATTCAGATAAGACAGAGATCTTACTTATTGGACCAAAAAACATTACACAGAACCTCGTAGATTACAATTTGCAATGAGACGGATGTACAGTTACTTCCTCTACTGTCAAAAATCTGGGTGTTATATTAGACAGTAACTCGTCTTTTGAAAATCATATTTCCCATGTTACAAAAACAGCATATTTCCATCTTGGAAACATTGCCAAGCTACGAAACATGTTACCTGTTCCTGATGCAGAAAAGCTAGTTCATGCCTTCATGACCTCTAGACTGGACTATTGTAATGCACTGCTAGCTGGTTGTCCTGCATCCTCAATAAACAAGCTACAGGTAGTCCAAAATGCAGCGGCTAGAGTCCTTACCAGGTCAAGAAAATATGATCATATTACCCCAATTTTACAGTCTCTGCACTGGCTACATATTAAGTTCCGTATCAGTTACAAAATATTATTACTTATAAGGCCCTTAATGGTTTAGCTCCTGCATACCTTACTAGTCTTCTACCACGCTACAACCCATCACGCTCCCTAAGGTCACAAAACGCTGGACTTTTGATAGTACCTAGGATAGCAAAGTCCACTAAAGGAGGTAGAGCTTTTTCGCATTTGGCTCCCAAACTCTGGAATAGCCTTCCTGATAATGTTCTGGGTTCGGACACACTTCCTCTGTTTAAATCTAGAATAAAAACACACCTCTTTGGCCAAGCATTCAAATAATGCATCTCATAATTTTGGACTGCAGTTATATCTGATCAAATGCGCATTATTATTCTTTAGCGTGGGTTAAACTAATTAATTTTACTTGGCTGGAACAGCAGCTACGCTAATTATGTCTGTTTATCTGTTTCTCTGTTTTGTGGTAACTAGGATTTACACAAGCTCCAGTCTGGATCCAGAACATCTGAGAAGAGATGATGCCAGCCCCTCAGAGGACCTCAGATGATGCTAACCCAGAGACAACATACAGAACTACCACATTTTGCTATAAGTTTGATTGCATAATTGCTGTTAATAGTGTTAATCGTCTGTTTGTTTAGGTCTTTTATTGATTTTTCTGAACATTTCTGCCGTATACACATAAACTGACAGTCACCACTGATAAGCTACTACTAAATATTGTAGAAACTTAATTTTCTGTAAAGTTGCTTTGCAATGATTTGTATCGTAAAAAGCGCTATACAAATAAACTTGAATTGAATTGAATTGAATAATCCATAATGCTTCCTTCAGTGAAAAAGTCCATCCCCTATTGTCCTCTCACATCCAAACCATTTTTTGAACCACTTGACTGTGCTTTATCTGTGCACATTTCTCTCCTGATTCAGAAAAGATGACCTTTTCACTGGAGAAACCAATATTATGGATAGAGGCCTCATATTTTACCCAGAAACCACAGTTAAAAACTTCTTAATGAGGGATTAGTTTCGTACAAACACACAGATTTTCACTTCACAAGACAATAATTGATGGATTGGATCATTGTGATGTTTTTATCAGCTGTTTGGACTCTCATTCTGATGGCACCCATTCACTGCAGAGGATCCACTGGTGAGCAAGTGATGAAATGCTACATTTCTCCAAATCTGTTACGATGAACAACAAACTCGTCTACATCTTGGATGGCCTGAGGGTTAAATTGTCAGCAAATTTTCATTTTTGGCTGAACAATACCTTTAATATGATGCATTACCTGTTTTATCCCTCCTGGCTCAAGTTCAATCTGGCAAATCAGCAGAAGTCCTTTGAAACACCCATCCAGCTGTAAGATCACCAATGAATCAAACACACCTGCAGTCACTTCAAGATGCTCAGGGACTGGAAAAACTGAGGTGAGATAAAAATGGATGAGAAATTAAATGCATTGTCAACTTATGTATTTTGTCATTATTCATTTTCATGTTGTGGACAACACAATTATTTAAAGCAACTTGAATTGCACTTCTTATGAGGACAGTGTCCCTGATTTAAAGAATCTTGATCTAGTGGTGATAGTTCATTTCTTTTGTTTATGATCTATCCCAGATCTTAAAACTATTCCACATCACTGAGGTATATGATCCTTCAAAGCTGCTATGAATTTAGTCTTCACATAAAATGATCCATATTCACCTCTGTCTGTGATATTGAATATGTAGGTCTCGCTCGCTTGCCCCAAACTATTTGTCACAAGTAATGTGGTGTTGTAGGTGATCTGCTGTTGGATGACATCAAAACCACAGGATGGATGATCTGTGTTCTCCACATCACAGCCGACAGCCTTGGAGTCACTGAACGTGAGGAGAAAATGGCATTTGATTGAACTCCTAATGAGTCAAAACTAAAATTAGTGTGAATTTGACCTCGCTGAACACAGTTAAAGGGATCGTTCAACAACACCAAAATTACTCAGTTGTGGCATCTGTTACAGAGACTACTGAACATACATTTAGAAGGTTATTTTAAAAATCAAAATAAAACTCTGTAAACACTTGCATTTTTACAACATTATAAGTGTGTCTCATCAGATAATGAAAAGTTCGACACACACATTTGGGCCAAATACAGGAAATATGTCATGTAAGTAGACAAGTGGTCAAGTGCAAAGATCGCAAGTGTGGGTATTTGGACAGGCCCAAAATCAGACTAACCTGATCAGTAATGTGTACTTTCTTCTCCGGTCGCCTGTTAGGTTAGGAGCCCTCTGTATCTTCCACGAGCAGTACACGAGTCTCATGTCTTCAGTCTCACATCTAAAATCGAATGGTTTCTCAGGAGGAACTGAACAAGGTTTAGCAGAAATCTCCCATCATGCTTAGAAGAAAACGTTTATAATGGATTACTATTGCATGTTTTTCGTGTACTTTGTATTTTAATTCAGTGGAAAATTTTCTTATTTTTTTCAGAATAAAAACCACTTTCTTTGATTTATTTTTTGTTTTGTGGAGTTGTGTGGATTTTTTAAACTTTCAAATGGTCTGCAGGATGACTTAAAATGATCTAAATAATTTATTTTACTTATAATATTTTACAGTAATTTTTGATTCATTGAAATGATATAATGCTAAAAAATAGAATGAAAAAGTGTAACCTGACATCATATCTATCTATCTATCTATCTATCTATCTATCTATCTATCTATCTATCTATCTATCTATCTATATATATATATATTTTTTCTCTCTCTCTCTCTCTCTCTCTTAACATCTGTTTTATGAAAAACATACCGTTCTTGACACTTCTGAAATCAATCAAGTAAGGGATAATGTATATCCAGCCGGTTGTTCTCGCAGAATAAACCAGGACCCCGACACGAATCAAGGGATAACATACCTCGGAATGTCATGACTGACCAATCAGAATCAAGTATTCCACAGAGCCGTGTAATAATTGTGGTTATTACATGGGTCTGTGGAATACTTGATTCTGATTGGTCAGTTGCGACATTCCAAGGTATGTTATCCCTCAATAACAACCGGTAACAGCTAATAACACAGGCTCATCCAGGTAACAGCAGTCGGCGCTGTATTCTAGCTTGAACTGTTTTTTTCTTGGTGGAAGCTTTGGATTTGTTTTATGGAGGAATTATTTGGTCAGATTAAAAACTAAAAGTCTAAAACTAAAAGTCTTAAACCAAAACTAAAAATCTAAATTTGAAACTTAAAGTCCAAGTCAAAAATTTATCTGGTATTTAGGATTGGGCATTTGGTATTTAGGATTGGGCATTTTATATTTAGGATTGGGCATTTGGTATTTAGGATTGGGCATTTGGTCATTTAGCCATTTAGGATTTAGGATTGGGCATTTGGGGATTAAGGATTGGGAATTTGGTATTTATAATTGGGTATTTAATCATTTAGCCATTTAGGATTGAGGATTGGGCATTTGAAGATTGAGGATTGGGCATTTGAGGATTGAGGATTGAGGAGTGTATGCAAATTAGGAGGCGTGGCCCAAATACTAGAGGCTGGGTTTGAAATGGCTGGTGTGCAGAGGCACCTTATGGACAGCAGAGGGAGCTCCCTGTGCTAAGGAGCACACTGTAATGAAGCCAAACAGAGCGAGTGAGCCGCTTGAGCGAGGACTGTGTGATAACTTCAACTTAATGACAGCCTTTGTAACATTTGTGGCCTCAAACCGAGCGTACAACTGATGCTTGTGCGTAGGGCCGGGCGATATATCTAACGATATGATCATGCGCATCTAGTCAGTAAATCTGGTTCCGTGATTACCGCTAAATCGCCATCACCTGCTTTCAAATGGAGCGGCATTTAATATACAGAGCCGTAGATCACTGAAAAGCTACGCAATATCGCGTTCGTTATCGCAGATGTATCGCCTTCGATAATGAACGTGATATTGCATAGCTTTTCAGTGATCTACGGCTCTGTCTATTAAATGCCACTCCATTTGAAAGCAGGTGATGGCAATTTAGCGGTAATCACAGAACCAGATTTACTGACTAGATGCGCATGATTATATCGTTAGATATATCGCCCAGCCCTACTTGCGCGCGCGGTAAATCACCTCCGCGAGATGAAAACAAAATCGCACGCGAGGAAACGGGAGCCCGCGAGCTCATTTCAAACTCTCGCGCGTGCGTGACATGTTCTTTGTAGTGATGGGTCGTTCGCGAATGAGCCGACTCTGAGAGCCGGCTCTTGTAGGTGAACGACGAGAGCTGGCTCGCATATCTGAAGAGCCGACTCTATTTAAAAAAATATATATATATAACCTATAGAAATTAAAACATTATGTAATAATGAAATAATGGATGCATTTTATTTTATTTAAAATAATTGACTAATTCAAAGAACAAAAAAATATTATATAGGCCTAAAGGCGCAGATATTCGTCTGAACAGCCTCACATTCTGTTCCTGTCAATCATACACGAGGTGTCAACCAATTATATGGCATGAGGGAGGGGCCGGGCCATCACACACACACCACACACACAGTGTCAAACTCGGAGAAGAAACCGCATCAGCCCCTCGAAAGTAAGGCAGCTTGCATTTCTGAATGCAAATCTATCATAAAATATAAATATGATCAGCATTGTGTGTGTGTGTGTGTGTGTGTGTGTGTTCATGCTAGTTATACAAAGACATAACTAGTGAGATAGTTCATGCTGGTTATATAACATGCCAAAAAAGAGGGACCAGTTTAATCCTTTCAGTTATTTATTTTTCTTTAATATGGGTTCTTTTATGTTGTTCAGATTCAGATTGTATTTGTTTTGTAATGTTGTTGTTTCTATACATTAAAAAGTTGTAATTTAAATGCAAATGTTTAATAGTATTCTTTTTTCATAACAAATCAATGCATTTGTAAAGAAATTGTGAGACATTGTGAGTTTGATTTCATTTAATAATTTACTAGAATTGTTTTCACACCTATCATAGTCAAAACATTATTGTTTTTTAAAGAGCCGTTTGTGAGCCAAAAGAGCCGGCTCTTTTCAGTGAGCTGAGTCAAACGAGCCGGCTCACGAAAAAGAACCGAAATGCCCATTTGCGCGCAATACAAGCCCTCGCGCGCGGATGATCATTCCCCAGCTGCTCGCGCTCGATCTTCTCACCGGCTCGCTCGAACACTTTTATTTTTGTCAGTCGTGAGCGCGCGCAAGAGTTTGAAATGAGCTCGCGGGCTCCTGTTTCCTCGCGTGCGATATTGTTTTCATCTCGCGGAGGTGATTTACCGCGCGCGCATGCATCAGTTGTACGCTCGGTTTGAGGCCACAAATGTTACAAAGCTGTCATTAAGTTGAAGTTATCACACAGTCCTCGCTCAAGCCGCTCACTCGCTCCGTTTGGCTTCATTTACAGTGTGCTCCTTAGCACAGGGAGCTCCCTCTGCTGTCCATAAGGTGCCTCTGCGCACCAGCCATTTCAAACCCAGCCTCCAGTATTTGGGCCACGCCTCCTAATTTGCATACACTCCTCAATCCTCAATCCTCAAATGCCCAATCCTCAATCTTTAAATGCCCAATCCTCAATCCTAAATGGCTAAATGATTAAATGCCCAATCCTTAATACCAAATTCAAAATCCTAAATCCCCAAATGCCCAATCCTAAATCCTAAATGGCTAAATGACCAAATTCCCAACCCTAAATAGAAAATGCCCAATCCTAAATACAAAATGCCCAATCCTGAATACCAAATTAATTTTCGACTTGGACTTTAAGTTTCAAATTTAGATTTTTAGTTTTGGTTTAAGACTTTTAGTTTTAGACTTTTAGTTTATAATCTGACCAAATAATTCCTCCATATTGTTTAGCTAATAAAATATTAAATCTCTATTCAGTCTTCCTGGTATCGTAGGTTCGCTCTTGTTTCATACAAACGCAGCTGCTGCCATTTTGCTATGGTTGTTTTGTACACTGTAATGGATTATAAGAGAACTAACAAACTGGTAACATTTCTGTCTTAATTCTTTTATTGCCTGAATTATTTTTGTGGTGAAATGTTGTGTAATACGTGGTTTGACTGCACTGTTTCCCTTAAATGTCCGTTTAGTTTTAATTTGCCGCTTGCTCGCAACTGCTGTCTCCACGGAAGCTTTGCGTTCAAATATTATAACTCAAATCAATATTTTGCATCTAATTTTTTACTTACGTGGCAAGTATAAGTGGGTGATCAGGACCCCGCTTCACGTCTGGGCCCTGAGCACCCTGTCGGTGTTTATTCTGACATAACAACCGGCTGGATGTACATTATCCCTTACTTAATTCCATAAGTATATTGAGGCAAATTAAGTAATAAATATTAAGACCAAGCAAGTAAAGATATATACAAAAATAAAAATAACTAATGAATTAAAAGTTCAAAACTAGCATCTTTAGCCTATATGGGCGCATTTGAATTGTGTTGGATAATGGGACCTAATACTTACAGGTGACAAAGTTATGTGCTGCTTCACTGTTCCTATCGTGGTAGAAGATGACACCGAATGAATTTGTAGCATTGATGTTTTCCACTCGAATGGCTTTGACCCGTGGGCTTATGTTGATGACTTCATAGAGAGTTTTGCCGAAGAACAAAGAGGTGATGTGTGTCTCTGTGGGAAAAATGCAGCAGAACATCACTGTGGACCCCTCCCGTAGCACCTGTTCATCTGGAAACAGCCTGATTTGATTGTGGGCTAAGTTCATCTCCCCTACAAGAAAATGAGTAAATATGAATAAATATCCAACCAATCCATACATTTAAACGATGGTGTTCGAATGTGCAGAAATCATCAACACAGTGCTACTGTCATGTGGTTGGTTGTCAGGGTGTTTTATGTGATTGCTAAGGTTTTTTTAAGCATGTTTTCTATGCTGTAGCTACGGTTTGGTGGTCGTTTACTGACCCAAGCTGGTGTTGTTTAGCTGCTGAGGCTGGTTGACCAACATGCTCTCAGAATTGCACTTTCATCAGTGACAGTTGGGTGAAAAGAGGAAGTAATGTAGAGTGCCTTACAAAATGTGACCCTGGAGCACAAAAGCAGTCTTAAGTCGTGGGGTATATTTGTAGCAATAGCCAACAATACATTGTATGGGTCAAAATTATAGATTTTTCTTTCATGCCAAAAATCATTAGGATATTAAATAAAGATCATGTTCCATGAAGATATTTTGTTAATTTCCTACTCTAAATATATCAAAACTTGATTTTTGATTAGTAATATGCATTGCTAAGAACTTCATTTGAACTACTTTAAAGGCGATTTTCTCAATATTTCGATTTTTTGCACCCGCAGATTCCAGATTTTCAAATAGAATTATCTCGGCCAAATATTGATTTAACAAAGCATACATCAATGGAAAGCTTATTTATTCAGCTTTCAGATGATGTATAAATCTCAGTTTTGAAAAATTGACTTTTAAGTCTGGTTTTGTGGTCCAGGGTCACATATGATATATCACATTATATATATATATCACACAAATCAGCATATTAGAATGATTTCTGAAGGATCGTGTCACACTGAAGACTGGAGTAATGATGCTGACAATTCAGCTTTGATCACAGGGATAATTACGTTTTAAATATATTCAAATAGAAAATAAATTTTCCAAATTGTAATAATATTTCACATTACTCTTTTCACTGTATTTTTAATCTAATAAATGCAGCCTTGTTGAGTCTTAAGAGGCTTCATCAAAAACATTTAAAAATCATAATGTTTCCAAAATTCTGAACCCCACTATTTTTATGGAGATCTTCGAACTTTAAATATCCTACCATAGATGGTTTTCCATGAACTCCAAGAGCTGGGTGGTGAAGCCTCAGAGATGAATCTTATTCTAACAGAGTGATCGACACAGTTCAGCGGGAGCTGTGAGGTCCAAACCAGTGTGTGAACTGCTTCCAGTGATCTCTTGCTTACGTTCATCTGTGGACGAGACTGTAAACACTTAGTGCAAAATTCAGAAATCAGCTGATAATGTGATAGGAGCTGAGAAATGATGTATTTCACACACGCTGTCGACAATATCCATGTTTTTTGTGCGTCCAACTTGTATTTCATAGGTTTGATTTCTCTCTTCTTCATTCTGATTCATCATCCACTCCATCTCCAGTCTCCACATGTCCAAAGCCTGAAGATTAATAATGTCTGGCACAGTGACAGTATCTGTGGTGAAATGATTGAGGTGTTGCTAAGAGAGCTGTACACTAAGAGAGATGCAATTCAGAAAAATAATACTGCAAAGTGTGACCAATGAGTTTGAGTCGAGGCTAAACAAATCCTGATTCATGTCTGACCTGAAGAAGAATTCCAGCCTTTGACATTTTCAAACAGGATGAAAACTGTAAGCATCTTTGTCCAATGGAGAATCATTGTGGTGGATGTTAACTCTCTCAGCATCTGCTCTGAGCTTCTGTCCAAGTGTAGGAGGTGTTCTTTGAACCGTTAAAGTTCTCCTCCTACTTCTGTCTTCCGTTTGAGGTTAAGGAAGCAATGCCTCCAGACTTAGATTTATTGCCTGTGAGTCATGAAGTGAAAGTTGGTGTACTGTATGTACTTCGGTGTTATTTTTAATTATGCTTTTTCTGAAATCATTGTGGATGGTACAGAAAGGTACGATGATGATAAACCATATATGCCAAGGTCATGTTGTTTAATAATCATGAAGTTTAAGAAAACTATGCATCCTTTATATAGGCTAAGCACAGAGTTCCATCTACAGGCCATTGATGGAAATGCTTCAAATACTTTTAAAAGCAAATTTTTTTGACGGCAGTCTTTTAAAAACATGCTCTGACTGCATAAAACAATCTTATTAGTCAATATAATCAAATCATAATCAGCGCATTCATTTTTTTATTTTTATTTTTTATTTTTTTACATTTAAAGGTAAATAAATGCACACATTTACAGCTCAAAACAGATTGCATCAACAATAAGAGATATAATATAAACAATATACAAAGAACCAAGAAAATAAAAAAATAAAATAAATAAAAACACATTATGCTTGGGGTAATATATAATTTAAAGTAAATTAAATTCAAGATGAAAGCAAGAAAAGAAAAAAAAAACTTTGCTAAATCCCTGCCTCCCTTACACATACAACATACAGTAGTCAATAGCACATTATAAAAAAGCATAAATATTATACTTCCTGCACAATGTGTAGGATTTTAAGACATTGCTGGAAGAAGAGATAACATTTCAAGTCTTTACAGAAAATTATCTATAGAGACAAAAATGTGCATTTATGTTTTTAAAAAAAATAGCTAGGGAACTAAATAGATTTGTCTTTTAGATTCTTGTTACCAAATAAGACATCCTTAAACACCAAAGAAAAATTGTGTAAGATAGAAGATAGAAGAGGGTAAAGAATCAGTTGTATTTTGGTGTTGGCTCAGTGGTTCTTCATCCACGTCACGAAGCCTCCCACGCTCCTACCGTGGCCCGTCCCATCATCCCCAATCCCCCTTCCGTCCAGCAGCCTTATTGAATAAATTCATAGAATAAGAAGCGGGTGCAACTGCATCCCTTCTATAAAGTGGGCCGCGTGGGCGTGGCTAAGCGGACAGAAAGTCGCTTCTGATTGGTCAGGTATGAAGGGGGCTTAATAATAATTCTCCATTTTTACCTCTTCTCTGTGTATTTTCAATTAATTGGCTATTAAAGTTTTCCGGTATCATTATTCATATATAAATTATTGTGCACACTGCTGCTAAATAATCACGCGTATAACAGTGTCACGTGGTACCTGTTACTTTTCTCGGCGCTGGTCGAGGTGAACTAATCACAGTTGCTTGTAATTAGCGGGAACGGCGTTGTGTTTATTAATTGTATAAAGATTACGTAGGCGAATTTCCATTTACGTGTCAAGTGGGATTAATGGATTTGAACGATTATATTCGCTAGCATACAAATGTCTTTAATAAGGCAAAAACATGCTGAGATTTGAACGCGGAGGATGCGGCGTTGAGCCGACAATCGCCCCCTGGAGGAAGGCCGGGTTTTGTCGCGTAATGAACGGCGGTGATGTGATAATATAATTTTGGGGAGATTTTGTGGGTATGGTTTTTTTTTCTCTCTTTTGAGACACGTGTTGTTATTATTCTAAAAACACAGGGTATCTCTTTTTTTGTATATAACCGGGTGATTTCGAGGACGTAAGACTACTAAAACATCAAGGTAACAGTTTGGGAACATGTTTGTTGTTGTAGTTGTTTTTTTAACGTCAGAAAGTCTCCTGTTTGTCTGTATCGACTCGTGACGTTCGTGTTTTTGTTTTATGAATATATCGGGTTACAATAGAAATCAACTGACACGTTTCGCGTTATTTATAAGATAAATTAGAGTAATTGTGATAATACTGGACAACGCCATTACGTTAGAGACATTTGAATTTTACTGTTTCTTACTTTTCTAATCAAATGAGCTGAATTAAAGGAAATTCATCCGTTCATATTTGCTGTTTTTTTTTTTATTATTCTTGTTGCGTATATCAATAACTCTAATATATATGTAGCTGTACATTTTTATAGTTTCGTAGTTTTTTTTTTTCCTCGTTCATGTACTGTTTTGGTAAATTATTTTTGGACGCCTTGTTTGTCAGTTTATATTTTAACCCAGAATGCTTTGCATTGTACAAGTTACCCAGTACGTGTGAAATAAAAACTATAGCAGTTCTATTTTTAAGCATTTCCATCAAATTAAACTCCACCATTCCTAAAAAAAAAAAAAAAAAAAAACCTGTGGTGTACCATAGTAACGTTACAGAGTAACTGATTACTTGTAATCTGGATTACGTAATCAGATTCCAAAAATTAAGAATTTATCCTAAATTACATTTTAAAATAATCTTATTCAGACTACACAGTTACTTTTTATTGATTACATATTACTTCCACAATATAAATTAATTATTCATAATTTATTGATTCTCCCTAATTCCTCTTTTTCATCTTTTAAAGCTTCCTTTCTTAAATAGCCTACCACTTATATACAGTAAGAAAATCAATTTTGTGGACATTAGTCAGGACATTTGACCAATGGATTTACAAAAATCAGTTAAGGTTTAAGAAGTGTTTCAATATTGCATCAACTACTGATGAAAGCATTCATTTTTATTTGAATTATAACTCAGTAGTTATTTAACCATGCATTTCTATGTCTCTCGAAGGCTTTTGTCTTCCAAAACATTAAAATGCACAAATTCAGAATTTTTTTTTAATTTTTTTTTTTTTTTATCATCTGATCCTCTTTCGCCTAATATATTTATATAAGTACACCTGAGATTTTAAAATAAATATTTTAATAATTAAGTATCACATTTGCGTGTTAATTGGTTCTCTGATGTTGGTTATGGTCACTTTTTTTTCTTTTTTTTTTCTTTTTTTTTAAATTTGATTGATTTTATTTATTTTAATGTTTTTATGATTTAAATAATTATTAGCATTTCATTAAACTCATAAACCCCCTTCGGTTTCTTCACAAACCCCAGTTTTGGAAACCTTGAAGTTATATCGTGTTTAATGCCCTTAATGTTGTTAATAACAACAAATAGAATATATTTTCTTATTTTTAAATCAATGTGATAAACGAGTTGGGTCAAAAGTAATCGAAAAGTAGTCACATCATGGTTGTCACATCAAAATTGTAACTTCATGGTACTAAATGATTGCTCGCATACCGTGTTATTCCAATATTACGGTGCATGGCAGTACCATAGTACTTTTTAGTTCATGTAAAGTGAGACTCGCTTTTTAAATGCTATAAACTAATCCGATGTGATGATTTAATAGCATTGTTGCAATTGTGATCATACAATAGAAGGATATATTCTGAGTCAACAATTACAGGACAATTTCCTTTAATTATGCACCTTTCACCATTGCTTATGTTGACTGTATGAATCAGTGAGTAAGTTATTACACAACAATTTTGTTCATATGAGGTCCTTTGAACTGTAAAAAAACAGAAGCAGCGGTCCATAATTAGCAGAAGTGGAGTCTCGATCTTGTGGTCTTGGCCTCGAGACCTTCATATTCTGTCATCGTTTACTCTGAAGATTGAGACGCGAGGCAGAATGTTATCCACTGATAGCCATTTACTTGAATTTCTTGAAAGTGAAAAGTGGATGGTGACTGAAACTGCTGTTATGCCAAACATCTGTGTCCTACTGCGTTTTTGGAGCGACATGAGAATCAGTAAATGATGACAGGATTTCATTTTCCGGTGGACTGTCCCTGTAGTAGTATGATGTCTGAGATCTCAGCGTCCAAGATCTGTTGAGTCTCTGTGTCACGAAGAATTGAGGTGTTTTTTTTAAGCACGTAGATGTTAATTATAAGGTGACCCTCAGAATTTTGGTGTTGTTTTAGTATTATTTATATACTATTAGTATTTAAATTAGCATTTGTTTTATATTTTCAGTTTTTATTTTAATTTTAGTAATTATGTTATGCACATTTGTCACTTTTATAAAAAAAAAATTAAGTAGGCAATTCCTATTTTAGCTTCATTTTATTTCAGTTTTTCTTTTAATAATTTTAGTACTTTATCTTAAACCTACTTTCAGTTTCAGTTTGTTTTTTTCATCCTTAGTTTTTTAAATATTTTTTAAAGCTTTCATTTAATATTTATATTTCAGTTTATCAATTAATTTTTTTTAAAATAGATTTAATGAACAATAACAACACGGTCACCCTCATTTTCAGTTTGTAATTTTGTCTGTTTCGAGTCTGTTTTCGAATTGTGACAGTCTAGATGTTTTTTCATGTTTAATGTTCTTATGAATCAGTGAGACTCATTCAGTTGTGTAGGTTTGTGCGGTAGAGGAGGAAGGAAACCACTATTGTTCTCAGCATGTATAAATGTGCTGGGTGGGAAAGAAAGGCATTTGTGTTTGTTCAAAGCTCAGAATAAAAATGCAGTACATAACCAAGTATTGGTTATAGTACTAATTACTAAATAACTAACTTCTGTTAGTTGCCAAGGCAACATTTTTAGTTTTCCTTTATTTTCATTTTGTTTTTCATCCTATATTTAGGTTTAATTTTATTTCAGCTTTATTGTAATTAACAGATTTGTTGATGTAGATGTTTATTATGACCATTTATTTTGCTTCTTCGAGTCACCTTGAGTTCTTCACTGTTTTGTTGTTGTTGTTGCTTTTTTGTAAAGTTATTGTCCCCGTAAATATCATCAGTATAATAACTTTTTTGCATCATTACTAACCACTTTTTGTAATGGTAGCTTGAATGTAGTTAAACTAAAAAATGGTGAGTAGCATATGGCTTTTGTGTTTAATCGTGTTGTAACTGACTGTCCAGACATTTGAAACAACATTGCCATTGTACACTGGAGTTTCACACTTCACGGAAAACCCACCGTTGCTGCCAATGCAAACACTGAATTCCTGCACTCTGCTGAGGTTTGGGCATGCGTGGGTTGTTATATTTGGATGATTAGAGCGATATGATGAATCTATGAGAAATGCGGTACCCTTTCAGAGACTGTAAACATGTGATATCTCAGATTTCTTCCAATCCAGACTTTATGTTGGTGATGCAAGGAAAATGAGCTGGCAGTGAGCCTGGGTTTTCTAAGTGAGGTGGTATTGTTTTCCAGCCCTTGTTTTGTTTAAATAAAAAAAAACGCAATATCTGTTTTCCTGTTCTTTGCCCCCTGGCAGTTCCAGCCGATGGAGTGATAAAGAGATCTGTCAGCAAGACCATTGTGAGCGCTCCAACAAAACCGCAAACACACACGTGATGGTCTGTTTTACTGTTAGACACATGGTTCCCTGACCTGATATAAAGTCAATATTGACAATCCTGTTCACAAACGATATTTGTTATTTGAAAACATGCTAGATGTGCTTTTTATATGGAAACCCACCTTTTGTTCCCTTCAAATCGACTAGTTGATGGGTCTTCTTAATGTCTGTTCCAAGTTTTAGCTGTTCAGCTGTTCATTTAAAGTGCCATGATTAAAAATGCATAAGAAAATATCTATTCAGCATTACTGATATAATTAATTAGTCTGTTTTTCCCCCAAAACAAGATTGAAGCCAGAAATTGTGAGTGCTTGCATGCAAACTTCACCTGCACGATATTAGTGTTCTGGGTGGTTGCTTTCATGCCTAATGTCTCTATAATATTCTGATTTCTAGATATGCATTGAGTCTGTTGTTTAGAATAGTGTTGGACTGGTTACATGCTGAAAGTAAATAGTTCTTTGTTTTAGGGGTTTGCTTGCATTTTTGCTTAAAGTTTGCTTTTTCTACATCTTTCTTGGCTTCTAAACTGTTTCTTTTTCTGCATACTGTATTTTTTTTTTCTTTTTTTCAGGCTTCAGTTTACTGGAAAAGTCAAATGGCTTCAGTTTCAGTATGAGGTGGTGTTTGGGGATTCACTTACAGGAGGGTGTGTGTTTGGAGGCTTGTTTAAACTTGCATTTGGCATCGGTACTCAAGACCAGATTTGTGATATGAGCTGCAACTTCACCCAGTGCCTGTTCATAATCCATTTAGCTTATTTTTGTCCAAAAAAAAAAAAATACCTTGGATGGTGTGGATTGCTGATTCTGTTTGGTAGCCAGCAGTCCTTGCTGAAACCTGATATGTATTAAACTTTGGTGTGTAACTATAGTTTCCTCAATCATGTGCTGTATTGAAACCAGTAAGTAACTTCCTAGAAACCACATAGAAATTTGCTAAAAGCCATTCAGAAGACCTTAGACCTTGATTGCACAAATACAGTGCACAAAGCCCTGCCAACCACAATGTCTAGCATTTTTGCAAAAATGTAAAAACAATGTCGTTTTTTTTTTTTTTTTTTTTTTTTTTCTCCATGAATGCATAAACTAGCTTTTCTGCATCAGAAATGGGTAACGTTCTGTAGCTTGATGTTTCTAAGATGGAAGAAGGCAGTTTTTGTAACATATAAATTCATGATTTTCAAAATAATCAAGTAGTTGTATTATAATCATCTAGGTCTTTGACCGTAGAGGAGGAAGTGTCAGTAAGTACTTATTTTTGGTTGTTGTTTTTTTTGTAAGATTCTTTTTTGTGGTTTTTTTTGGTATGATATTTCTGTTTTATCCAAATTTAATAGAAAACAATTGTCATGGTCATCTGATTATTTATTTATTTAATTGTTTTTATTGTAATTTTTAGAAATTTCATCTGGTCTTGATAAAATATATAACTAAATATCATCTGCATAACAATGCTAAACTAATACCATTCAATGCTAACTATTACCATGTATATTGAAAATAGCAGAGGGTCTAAGACGGATCCTTGTAGTACTCCATACTTTACTGGCATTAATTTAGATAATTCTCTGTTTAAATAAAATTGTGACGTTAGACAGGATAGGATCTAAATCAGTGTTTCGCACAGGTTTGAAATATAGTTGTGGTGATAGCCAGGTGGAATATCCTCCTATTACCCATGGCACAAAAAAGGTCTACTACATGTGACAAATTACAAATAAAATTTGATTTTTAACAATATTTTTATTCATTGAAATTCATTTTAGTCACATAGGCTACTATTGCATTTAATTACATACTCATATTATGCATTGGAAATTACAAAATTACAGCGTTGACATGGTAGAGTTCCCCTTGCTTTAACATTTAGTGTGTCTCTCTCAGTGAATGGGACACAGATTTTACTGATACTAGTAAAATCTATATATTGAATAATGTGTCAAATAATGTTCTTTGACTTTGCTTTGCTATTTAAATTAAATACAATTTATTGTGTAATCAAATCAGACTCTTATTTTGAAATTTCTATAATATTTCGGGCTGATCCTTCATGTGAGATATAAAATATGCATTCTTTCAACCATCTAAAACATATTATATAAAGGTCATAAAGTAGACATAGTTGTCATAATTCATCAAATCGCAATCGCTTGGCATAAATGTGCGCTATTCATTGATTGAGAATCACTTTAAAGCAGTCTGAAACTGTTCTCCCACACAGAATGAGCAGATTTTAAACATGTAGGGCGAGGGGAGATTTTCCACTAGTTAACTGATTGCAGATGGTTTAATTATTTTGGGTGGATAAAAATAATAAAAGCAAAAATGTTTCTCCCAATATACTTGGGCGGCTGTTAATATACATGGGCCAAGTAAAGTCTATGTGTGGGAAACTGTCATCTTAATACCAGTTTAATTTTGCAGTTGATCTAAGAGCTTGTCATGGTATAAATCTCAGTTAGGTGTTTTTGTCTTGATTTATAGTTGAAAAAACGGGTGAGGACTGGAAATTCCAGTTTTTCAGGTAATAATAGGAGACCAAGTGTAGCGGTAAGGTAAGGTGAAGTAAGCGCTTTGTGAGAAGTACTGTCGATAACTGTGTCATTAATAACTGTTTGTAAATCAACTACTAAAAGACCATTTTGTAGAGACATTTACACTCATGACAGCGAGGAGAAAGAGTGAGCAAGAAGGAGATTTTTATAAAGGCTGTAGAAAAAGTGACATTACTAAAGAGGAAAAGATCAGAGGAAAATAACTGGAAAAAAAGGTTTACGATCAGGCAAACAAGTCATTGTGTGTCAAATCAAGCAAATTGCAGAAACTTCCCCAGCTCGATTATTGCTGCAGAAAGACAAACATAAATAGTTAAAATATGAAATGTCATGGATGAATATTTACTGAGTAATCTACTGTTTTGTGGAGGGTGTTCAAAGTGGCAGTCTCACCTGAGATTTGAAGATAAAAATAACTTTAGAAGGATGATGGCATCATTTTATTTTTACACAGAGATCGGTAGGCCTTTTAGTAAAATATGTTGACTTAATCTTTGTTGCATGTATGCCAATAGTGATGCTTCAAAAATGGATTTAAGGTCAACTAAATCTTTTTGGATTTTAACAAACTTTATTTTTTTGATATCCTTATTTTTAAGGTCCTTTATGGTTCAATTCCATAACATTTAAATATTGTGATTAACATGAATTCAAGCTGTATAATTATATTAAAGGGTTAGTTCATTCAAAAATGAAAATTCTCTCTTAATTTTTCACCCTCATGTCGTTCCTTTAAGGTAAATCTAGAGGATAAGGAAAAATATCTAAATTTAAGACTTAAAAAAAAATTATGTTCAGACGGATTATGGTACAGAGAATTTGGGAGGGAAAATGTGTTAATGGCCAAAAAAAAAAAAAATCATAATGGTCCTAAAAACAGGCTTTGTTATCTTTATGCAATAATTTTCAATTTAAATTTCTTTGGGTTTTAGAGTGAAATTTGACCAGAGCAAGGTTTTGTGAGATTTATGCTAAACGTTTGTGCCATTTAAAATGTTTAGTGATAAAGAGAAATTGAGAAAAAAATAAGTTTCATCAGTATTTGCAAATTCAGTACAGGTGTTATTGATTTTTGTTTCCAGATTATATTTAACTCTCTTGATGAGATAATTTTTTTTTACAAATATAAGAATTGACATAAATCTGATTTCCATCTTGAATAGTTTTTGTGTTTTGTTGTAGGTCTTGGAGTTGTGTTTGGCTTGTTCTGTAAGCGGTTCCGGATCGGTCAGTATGCAGGGCTGGGTGACTCTGGCTCTGTTGCTGAGCCTCGGGGCCAAACGCTCCCTCGCACAGAACGGTGAGTGTCATCAAGTTTGATCAAGACGTTTTCTCACTCCAGGTTTAACTTGGAATTATGTGACATTAATGAAACATGTCGTAACTGTTTTTTTGATTTAGTGGTAGTCTGGTTTTGACACCCACAATTAAATGTGTTAATACATTTTATTCTATTGAAAAATGTGGGGTTGCTGAGGAATATTATAAGATAATAATACATAGCTGTTCATCAAACTCTTGTTAGTTCCTTGAAACCTTGCACCAAGTGCCCACCAACCATCATAATTGATAATTTCGCACACTGTACGGCTTATTTCATTCATTACAAGTATATGCCAGGATTTAACAAATGAAATGAATCCTTTAGACATGTCTCCTCCTCTCTCTTTGTAATGTTACAGGTCTGGGTGAACCTCGTGGTTTAACCTTAAATCCTGATTTACCGGCACAGACTCTATCTTTGGCATGGCAAAGTGACTCAACGCTTTTTGACCTGGAGATTTTCCACACCGAGTTCATGAATGTGGTGCTGAATGTAAGCGCTCTTACGTCTCTGCCTTTGACATTTCAACTGGTAATCTGTGTTGAAGTTGTGTTGAAATAAGCATTTGGATGTGTGTCATAAAGCACTGAACACTGGGAATCATTTCAGGAACATCCTGTTACAAAACAGCCCCGCCTTCAATTCAGTAACAAGAGGTTAAATGCAAATACTCTGTTTCTCCGCTCAGTGTTTTCCTGTCTCGTGTGAGTCACTGACTGTGACTTAAAGAGCTCAGACATGTATGTTATGATTACAGTAACACCCATATCTAACTTGTTGTGGAATTTTTTAGTCAGTGTTAGTTTTTCCACACTGCAAAGTCTCCTTTTCATATTATGATGATTTATTATTGCATCTCGACCCCTTAGAGGAATTGTCAGGTTTAAATGCATCTGTCGACATCATGTTGATTACCACAGAAAACAATGTCTGCTGGCCTTTTATTGTAATTGCATTACTGTTCCCTTTTAACTGAGGGATCGAGTCGATATGACTTCCTGTGGTAATCGACAATATGCCACAGACGGTTGATAGATTCTAATGTAGAATATTCAGGAGTCATCATGAAATCAATATGTGCACGTTATTCCAAATCTTTATTTTAAAACAGAATAACTTGCTCCACTTTTGAACCGACATTTCATCTAGGCTGGCAGGAACATAACGTGAACCAATAGCCCAAATCAAGCCGTTTAGTCATAGTTGTTGTAGGTAATGTAGCCTTTCTAAAATATATCTTCAATATTTAACACAGAAACTTAATGCAAAACAGTTTCCGGCAATAATAGCTGATAATGATTTTAAAAAAAAGCATTTGGGGGTATTTTGAGAGCGAATTTGACTTTCAGTCTCTATATCCTGGTCAGAAGAACTCCTCAAAAGTGGAGCAGTTCACCCACAATCCACTGCAAGCTCGCATTCAACTCCAAAGATTGTAAAAGTCCACTATTTCAGCAGCCTTGATTCTGGAAGTATTTTCTGGTTAAAACAGGGATTTTAAAAAGTCTGTTTTAAAGTTATAAGCAATGGACCGAACCAGCCAGCAGTGAGGTGCATTTGATTTGAAGCAATAAAGTATTTGAAAATTGAACTAAAAGACAAAGTACAAAAACTATATACCGACCTACACTTGTTGTCACTAAATATTGATATGGAAGTAAATTGGGTTGTGAATGCTGACGTGAAGGTTCAACACAGCTGTTTGGTTTTCAAAATGTAGAGCAACACCAAAGCTGTGAGTTGGATTTCCAGTGCATGCATGAACTGATAAAATGTGAGCGCAATGTAAGTCGCTCTGGAAATAATCATCTGCCAAATGCATAAATGTCAGTTTTCTCTTTTAATTTGTAGGCGACGGTGGAAGTTCAAGCAGATCCTGTGACAGGACTGCATAGTTGGACTTGGCACTCTCCGTTACCCTTGGAGTGCACTTCTCATTCTGTTCGCATCAGAGCACGAAACCAGCAGTCGGTCAGCCAGTGGAGCCCTCTTCAGACCATTCCAGGTACTCAAAACACTTCCGAAATGTTGCTGGTCTTGAAACCTTTCTCAAAACCAGCCCACGAACAAACATAGCACTTCGTGGCCCTTGTTTTGGGAACTTATTTTAGCACCCAAAGCAATGTAATCCCATCTTTATCCTATTATGCATCTGTTGTGACAGTCAGAAGTTATTTATATTTATAGTTTTATTTGTTAACTCATAAAAATTAAATTTAAAACCCTTTACTTCAGACAGACGGGGAAGCTAAAGTCACTGGAGTAACTATGCAGTGTGACAAAAATAGAAACTGTCCTTTAAATGCAGACACATCCGTTGATTATAATGCCAGCGATCTAATTTCATACCATATAGTTTTCTTTTTACGTTTGGAGTTCTTGTTTTGAAAACTATACTTGGTAAGGACATCTGGTATTTTTGGATGCACTAGAAAATGCTTCCTCTTCTGAAAAGAAACATTTAAGTCATTATTTAAACCATACAATGGACTTATGAAATCTCATCCTTTTGCCTCTAGGGTGGGATATTCCTGAGAAGTCTTACATGTTTCCCGAAGATAAAATGATTCCTGTGGGCAGTAACATGACCTTCTGCTGTATTGTTAATGAGAAGGAAGATTTCAAAGAAATTAAGTACGGGCGTCAGGAAATGAAAGCCACACGACTGAGCAGAAGATCGTATGCCATCACAGTAACCAACCAGCCAGCATCTGACAACACCGGCACCAACGTGATCTGCTCTTCACAAAAGTTTCAGATCCTCACAGGAACTGTGGTGTTCGTAGGCTGTGAGTTTAATTATAATGTACAAAAGTATTACAATATAAAGAAATTTGTATCATACATTTAATACATTTACATAAAAGTTTTGGGGTCAGTAAGATTTACATTTTTTTTTTAATGTTCGCCAAGGGTGCATTTATTTGATCAAAAATACAGTTAAAACAGTAATTTTGTGAATTATTATTAATATTATTATTATTATTATTATTATTAAAATGTAAAATAACTGTTTTCTGATTGAATATTTTTTAAAATGTAATTTATTCCTGTGATGCTAAACTGAATTTTTAAGCATCATTACTCCACGGCACATGATCCTTGAGAATCAGTCTAAGATGCTGATTAGGTGCTCACAAAACATTTCTGAATATTATGAATGTTGAAAACAGTTATGCTGCTTAATATTTTTGTGGAATATGTGAACTTTTTTTTCAGGATTTTCTTTAATTAAATAAAAAGCTCAAAAGAACAGCATTTATTTGAAATAGCTGTTTGTAACATTACAAATGTCTTCACTGTCACTAGAAAAAAATACATAAAATCTGAAAAAAGTATTAATTTTAATTTCTTAAAAAAATTTTTAAAAAAACTTACTGATCCCAATCTTTTGAACCGCAGTATGTGTGTTTTATAAAAAACTATACTGATCCCATATCTTTTGAATAATATAGTATATATGTGTATATATATATATATATATATATATATATATATATATATAATTGGACATATACTTTTTGTATTCGGTTTCTTTTTTTCCACAAATCGAGTCCAAACATTGGGTCCTGTATGAATGAAAGTGGCTGTTGTTTTTTTTATTACTAGGTATTTATCTTTAAAAGCAGTTTGCTCCATAAACTTCAATCCAGCATTGTAAAATGCACATGACTTCAGAAAGCAAGAAATTTTGAGTGTTCATTTTTAGCATAATGACTGGCACTAGATGATTGCTGTGCAGTGTTAAAGAGCGACTTGCATGTGGCTTTGTTGTATGTAATTGCTGTAGATCCGCCGGGCGATGAGGGCTTGGTCTGCGAGACGCGGGACCTGGCATCCGCAGAATGTTCTTGGAAGAAAGGACGAGACACTCACTTGAGAATAAAGCACAGCCAGACTAATTACACCCTTAATGGAAGGCAAGAAACACTACACAAGAACCACTGACCGCACATGCCATCCCATTTAGCTCTTGGTACCGTAATGTCCTCAGTACATAAAAAGATCCCCAAACAGCAAACCACATTAAATGAGATGGAAAAGGATACTTGTCTAATGCAGTGTATATTTTACTGCTAATCCAAGAATTCCATTAATGTTCTAATGATATTATTATACCATTTCTTGTGGGAAGATTATATCAGTATCATAAATATCATTTTGTATGCATGTGTATATATGTATGTGCGTGTATTTGTTTACTACTAATCCAAGAATCCCATTAATGTTTTGATGCAATTATCGTAGCATTTCTTGAATGAATTAATAAACGTTTGAATATGATTGAATAATGAATATGATTCTATAACCCATTTTTCTGTCCACAGGGACTGTTTGGAGGCTAATGAAAGGAAGACGTGGTGTAGCTCGAAGATGTGGGAGGAGAACTGGACTCTGGAGGCTCGAAATCCTCTTGGAACAGTCCAGCTTACGGACTCGGCCCAACTCACTGACCGCGGTAGTTTTTCAATACATCTTCCGTTTCATTGCATATATCTGCATTATCAGAGTGAGTGTCTTAATATTCTCATGATGAGAACTCTTGTGATGTTTATGTCTGTCTTCAGTACATCTGTTGGCTCCAGTGAATGTGGCAGCGGTTAAAGTCGAGGCGTGGAGTGCCACACTGCAGTGGAGCTGGTCTGTGGCAGCGTATAAAAAGCTGGAGATGGTCTGCCAGCTGCGACTCTTCGCCCATGAACTTTCCAGCACAGTAAGTTCACTGCTCAACTTTCAGCTCCCAGAACCCGTTTGTTTTTTTCTGTGGTCTTGGAGTTAAAGGGATAGTTCACCCAAAAATGCACATGCATTTGAATAATGACTTAACTTTCTGTTTGTTCTTTACATAAACCTATTTTATGGCATTAGAATATGAAGCACAAATCTAGACGAATTAAAACGGAAAATAGAATTTGGGGAAAAAAATTAAATGGAATATGAGAAGAAAAAAAATTTATAAGGGCCCTAGAGTTGTCATTTTTCTTAAACTTTTTAAAAAATTGTTGTATAAATTTTATAAAAATGTGTCATGATTTAAATTAATTAGTCATGCTTTTTGATTGCTGAATTTTTTTTAACCATCAAAATGTAGTCCATCAAAAAAGAAGAAAAAAAAAAACGGAATTTGGAAAAAATATTAAATTTAATTTGGGGAAAAAAATAAAACTGATTTCGTAGGGCCCAACATTATTCATTCTTGCTCTTTTTCAATATTTTTCAAATTGCATTAATACTTTTTTTTTTCTTAAGTTTCTTAAGTATTTTACTAACAATTAATTTTTATCAAATATCAAATTGAAAGATTTTAGTAATTTCAGTTTATTTATTTATGTTTGTACATTTTTGTATACAATTAAATTAATTGTTACTGTTTGCCAATCCATTGCTTATATTGCGTTAAAAGATAGATAGATAGATAGATAGATAGATAGATAGATAGATAGATAGATAGACAGACAGACAGACAGACAGACAGATAGAAAGATAGACTTATTCAAAATTGCTGACTGTACAGGTTTGGATTAATATTATTAATATTATAGAATTATAACAATAATTTTAGGTACCTTGTCCTTTTACTGCAATTTTTTTTTTCTCCATTCTTTTTTTTAATGCACATTTCAAACTGTTCCTTTAGCCATCTTTGGAATGGTGTTTTGTAATTCATTGCATTCATCAAAAAACATTTTAACCCATCACATCATATAACCTTTTGAATGTAGGAAAACTGTTATGTTATACATGGCTACTGATTTCTAAGGCGATCAGCTGATAAGTTCTCTTTCTCTGTGTCTGTAGCGTAACTACGATGGTCCCGGTTTATCTTCTGTGGTGCTGGAGGGTTTGTGGCCAGATGTGGACTACACTGTGACATTGCGCTGTGGCTCGAAGCACAGTTTCTGGAAGTGGGGTGATGAGAGCGCCCCCTACAGGATCCACACTAAAATGGACCGTGAGTGGTTAAAATAACTCACAGAAAATTACAAATAACTTTAAATTAGTCAATCTACTTTATCTGTTACTTCACCACATCGAAACTGCTCCAATACACTAACCTTGTGTCATTTCATAGCTTGCTTTTCTACATCCTTTCCTCTTATTTTTATTATATTTTTTACCTTTATATAGATAAGTAACTAAGTATATTTTCAGGTCCTGATGCTCTTGATGTCTGGATGTGGATGGACAGCAGTAACACAGGACATGTTTTTTGGAAAGTAAGAAGAGCTTTGTGTTTGCCATCATCTAGGATAGGAAATGAGACTAATGCCATAAAACTGAGTATTCTTAGAAGTAAACATGGTGCTATGTGCCTCTTTTCATTCAGCCTCTGTCTGTGAGAAAAAGTCACGGTGCATTAGACGGCTACGAGGTTTCTCAGAGCTCAGCAGAGGAAGACGGCAGGAATACGGTTTCTCTTCCTCCTGGGAACTTTAGCTATCCCATCATCCTTAACAACAGCAGTGACGTCACCGTTGCCGTAGCAGCGCGAAATCCAGCTGGTCTCTCTCAGCCTTCCACTGTGACCACACCAGCATACAGAGCAGGTACAGGGCGCATGGGACTATTCAAATGTTGTTTTGTGCATAATTTTTGATGTTTTTATAGGTTATATTATATTATATTATATTTTTATTGCATACATTTTATAAAGATTTTTTATAAAGTTTATATAAATATATAAGTATAGATTTAATGTATTTATTATACTTGCATATACACAGTGTGTATGTGTGTGTGTGTGTGTGTGTATATAGTGTTATTTTTTGTTATTAATAATTAAAACAAACATTATAAATTGATATATTTAAATTTATAGATTTATTTTTTAAGTAGTTTTAGTAAGTAATTTTACTGTATGTATTGCGTTATTATTATTATTATTATTATTATTATTATTATTATTATTATTAAATTGTTACATACATTTTTAATTAAGAAATAATAATGAGGATAATTGTTGTTTTTGTTGATATTATTAAGAACCCATTTATTTGAAAAATCAAATACGGCCACTAAAGTTAATTCATTTTGAAGATAAATGTTTAGGGGCATTGGCGTTAAAAAATTCACCTTAAATTTTCACTTTATTCTGTGTGATTTCTGACTGGTCAGAATTGTCAAAACCTTTATTACTTAAACAGTATTTCAACGTCTAATGGCTGAATTTATAAATATTAATGGCTATTTTATGTATAAATGAAGTTTAAATAAATAAATAACTATTAATTATGTTGATAAAAAAAAAAAAATTTGCGGAACTGTTGTACTGATATTTATATATCGCAGTTAACTCTCTTAATCCATTGATAGCTGTAATAAACAACAAGGCAGCTAATTCAGACTAGTGTTAAACTCCATGTGTTCTTCCTTTCCTGTAGATTCCCAGCTGTCTGTGTCTGAGCTGCTCGGCACAAATGGATCGTTTGTCCTCTCCTGGGAGCCTAATGTCAGTGCGAGCAGCGGGTACGTGGTGGAGTGGTTCCCGACTGGCTGCACTGGACACTGCCCCATTGACTGGAAGAAACTTCCAGAATCAGACCGCAGCTTCACAGTGAACTCAGGTGAGTCTTTAAAATTAATCTACAAGTGATTTATCTGAATCAGCAGGTGTTTCAATGGATCTGTGAAGTCAGTTCTTGTGCTTTCTTTAGCATAAATGCCAGTTGTTTTAATATTTTGTCATCTGATGCAATGGTATTAATTTTTAAAATGTGTGACTTAAGTGTCCAAATACTTTCGGGGACACTTTACACCACACATAGTGGAAACCTACTGGAATTTGCATTTCCTCATGCTTTGTTTACACCACGACTGCATGTTCTCTCTGTGCACCTCTGCTGATTTCAGACTCTCTGGTGGCAGGGGTGAGGTACACCGTATCCGTGTACTCGCTCTCGACCGGCGCTCCTACGCTGCTGCAGAGATGGCAGGGATACTCACAGGAAATGAGTAAGAGAAACATTGCTGTTCACCGCTCATAAGGCGCTTTCACACATACAGTAGGGCCTTTAGCTTAAATCCCACAACATTTCTCGGCTTACAGCTCATTTGTCAACAGGACTTGCTGATAAAATATTAAATATTAAACATTTGCTTTGGCAAGTAAATCATAGTTTTATTTAAAACGAATAGCTGTTGCTTATGTGAAATAACGTGGTCATGCATTTACTGGAAAGGTTAATCCAACGACTTAATCTAACTATGATTTTCTGATATAAATTACAATTTAAAATACCAAAAAACCCTGAACTCCAGGTTTGGTGTGCTTGTTTTAGGGCTGCAAAATTTGGCAAAAAATGTTTGTACAATAATAATAATAATACTATATAATATATATATATTAGTTTATAGTACTATACATGTGGATGAACAGAAGCAATGAGGACACAATGAATAAAACACACTTCCTTTATATCTGTATGATGGTTGGTAAACTGTAGAAAGTATTATTGTTTTCAAAACAAGAAAATATAAACATTTAGATATTTATAGCTTAGGAGGATAGGACAGTTAGTTTTAGAAAGCATTTTGTTTTGCTCGAATTA